>NC_092765.1:1566241-1573741 GCF_047496795.1 Chiloscyllium punctatum | reverse complement strand
CCCACACACACACACTCACACACACACACACTCATACACCCTCACACACACACAGACACACACATACTCACACACAGACACACACACTCACACACAGACACACACATACACTCACACACCCACATACTCTCACACACACTCACACACACACACTCACACCCACACACACTCACACACCCACACACACTCACACACACAGACACACACTCACACACACAGACACACACTCTCACACATACACTAACACACAGTCACACGCCCCCACACACTCAAACACACAGTCACACACACACTCACACACAGACACACACACTCACCGACACACACACACGCGCACTCACACACACACACACACACACACAGACACACACACACAGAAACACACAAACGCACAGACACACACACCCACACATGCACAATCACACACACACACTTACACACACACACCCACACACACTCACACACCCACACATACACACTCACCCACACACACACCACACCCACACACACACTCACATACCCACACACACACTCACACACACACTTACACACACACACTCAGACACCTACACACACTCACACACACCCACACACACTCACACGCACTGACACACACACTCACACACACACATTCAGACACCCACACACACTCATACACACAGACACACACACACTCACATACCCACACACACAGACACACACCACACCCACACACACACACTCACACACACACACTCATACACCCTCACACACACACAGACACACACACACACTCACACACAGACACACACACTCACACACACAGACACACACATACACTCACACACCCACATACTCTCACACACACTCACACCCACACACACAGACACACACTCTCACACACACACACTAACACACACAGTTACACACCCCCACACACTCAAACACACAGTCACACACACACTCACACACAGACACACACACGCACACACACACACTCACACACACAGACACACACACTTACACAAACACTCACACACCCACACATACACACTCACACACACTCACACACTTACACAAACACTCACATACCCATACACACACACTTACACACACTCAGACACCCACACACACTCACACACACACAGACACACACAGACACACACACTCACACACCAGGCACACATTGACACATACGCTCTCACACACCCACACACACTCTCACACACACAGACACACACACTCACACACCCACACATCCATACACATACTCACACACACACAGACACTTTCGCACACACTCACACACACTCACACACCCACACACACATTCACACACACAGACACACACCGCACCCACACACACACACTCACACACATACACTCTCACACACTCACATACCCACACACACACACTCACACACACACTTACGCACACACAATCAGACACCCACACACACACTCACACACACAGACACACACAGACACACACACACTCACACACCCACGCCCACTCACACACACTGACATACACACTCACACACACAGGCACACACTTACACACACACTCACACACACTCACACACACACACACACACACACCCACACACACCCACACACACAGACACACTCACACACATACACTCTCACACGCTCACATACCCACACACACACTCACACACACACTCAGACACCCTCACACACTCACATACACAGACACACACACTCACACACCCACATACACACACACACTCACATACAAACACACACACACTCACACACCCACACACACTCGCACACACACACACACACACACTCACACACAGACACACACACTCACACACAGACACACACACTCACACACACACACACACACCCACACACACTCACACACCCACACACACTCACTCACAGACACACACACACTCACTCACACACACACACTCACACACACTCACACAGACACACACAGACACACACACAGACACACACCGCACCCACACACACACACTCACATACCCACACACACACACTCACACCCACACACACTCACACACCCACACACACTCACACACACAGACACACACTCACACACACAGACACACACTCTCACACATACACTAACACACAGTCACACGCCCCCACACACCCAAACACACAGTCACACACACACTCACACACAGACACACACACTCACCGACACACACACACGCGCACTCACACACACACACACACAGACACACACACACAGAAACACACAAACGCACAGACACACACACCCACACATGCACAATCACACACACACACTTACACACACACCCACACACACTCACACACCCACACATACACACTCACCCACACACACACCACACCCACACACACACTCACATACCCACACACACACTCACACACACTTACACACACACACTCAGACACCCACACACACTCACACACACAGACACACACACACACCCACACACACTCACACGCACTGACACACACACTCACACACAGACACACACTCACACACACACATTCAGACACCCACACACACTCATACACACAGACACACACACACTCACATACCCACACACACAGACACACACCACACCCACACATATACACTCACACACACACACACACTCATACACCCTCACACACACACAGACACACACACACACTCACACACAGACACACACACTCACACACACAGACACACACATACACTCACACACCCACATACTCTCACACACACTCACACCCACACACACTCACACACCCACATACACTCACACTCACACACACAGACACACACTCTCACACACACACACTAACACACACAGTCACACACCCCCACACACTCAAACACACAGTCACACACACACTCACACACAGACACACACACGCACACACACACACTCACACACACAGACACACACACACTTACACAAACACTCACACACCCACACATACACACTCACACACACTCACACACTTACACAAACACTCACATACCCATACACACACACTTACACACACTCAGACACCCACACACACTCACACACACACAGACACACACAGACACACACACTCACACACCCACACACACTCACACACACTGACACACATTGACACATACGCTCTCACACACCCACACACACTCTCACACACACAGACACACACACTCACACACCCACACATCCATACACATACTCACACACACACAGACACTTTCGCACACACTCACACACACTCACACACCCACACACACATTCACACACACAGACACACACCGCACCCACACACACACACTCACACACATACACTCTCACACACTCACATACCCACACACACACACTCACACACACACTTACGCACACACAATCAGACACCCACACACACACTCACACACACAGACACACACAGACACACACACACTCACACACCCACGCCCACTCACACACACTGACATACACACTCACACACACAGGCACACACTTACACACACACTCACACACACTCACACACACTCACACACACACACACTCACACACAGACACACACACTCACACACAGACACACACACTCACACACCCAGACACACACCCACACACACTCACACACCCACACACACTCACTCACAGACACACACACACTCACTCACACACACACTCACACACACTCACACAGACACACACAGACACACACACAGACACACACCGCACCCACACACACACACTCACACCCACACACACTCACACACCCACACACACTCACACACACAATCAGACACCCACACACACACTCACACACACAGACACACACAGACACACACACACTCACACACCCACGCCCACTCACACACACTGACATACACACTCACACACACAGGCACACACTTACACACACACTCACACACACTCACACACACACACACACACACACCCACACACACCCACACACACAGACACACTCACACATATACACTCTCACACGCTCACATACCCACACACACACTCACACACACACTCAGACACCCTCACACACTCACATACACAGACACACACACTCACACACCCACATACACTCACATACAAACACACACACACTCACACACACAGACACACACACTCACACACAGACACACACACTCACACACACAGACACACACCCACACACACTCACACACCCACACACACTCACTCACAGACACACACACACTCACTCACACACACTCACACACACTCACACAGACACACACAGACACACACACAGACACACACCGCACCCACACACACACACTCACACACATACACTCTCACACACTCACATACCCACACACACACACTCACACCCACACACACTCACACACCCACACACACACTCACACACACAATCAGACACCCACACACACACTCACACACACAGACACACACAGACACACACACACTCACACACCCACGCCCACTCACACACACTGACATACACACTCACACACACAGGCACACACTTACACACACACTCACACACACTCACACACACACACACACACACACACACACACACCCACACACACCCACACACACAGACACACTCACACATATACACTCTCACACGCTCACATACCCACACACACACTCACTCACACACTCAGACACCCTCACACACTCACATACACAGACACACACACTCACACACCCACATACACTCACATACAAACACACACACACTCACACACACAGACACACACCCACTCACACACCCACACACACTCGCACACACACACACACACACACACACACACACTCACACACAGACACACACACTCACACACAGACACACACACTCACACACACAGACACACACCCACACACACTCACACACCCACACACACTCACTCACAGACACACACACACTCACTCACACACACACACACTCACACAGACACACACAGACACACACACAGACACACACATGCACTCACACACCCACTCACACACACACACACTCTCACACACACACAGACACACACACACACCCACACACACTCACACACACTCACACACAGACATACACACTCACACACAGACACACACACTCACATACACACACACACCCACACTCACACAGAGACACACACACACACACTCACACACACACACCCACACACCCCCACACACACACTCTCCCACACACACACACACCCACACACCCACACACACTCTCACAGACACACACACTCACACACACACACACCCCCACACTCACACAGAGACACACACACACACACCCACACACACTCACACACACACACCCACACACCCACACACACACACTCTCCCACACACACACACACTCTCACACACAGACACACACACTCACACACACACACCCACTCTCACACACACACACACACACTCTCACACACACACACCCACACACACACACCCATTCTCACACACACACACACACACTCTCACACACACACACACACTCACACACACACACACACACTCTCACACACACCCACTCTCACACACACACACACTCACACACACACACTCATACACCCTCACACACACACAGACACACACACACACTCACACACAGACACACACACTCACACACACAGACACACACATACACTCACACACCCACATACTCTCACACACACTCACACCCACACACACAGACACACACTCTCACACACACACACTAACACACACAGTTACACACCCCCACACACTCAAACACACAGTCACACCCACACTCACACACAGACACACACACGCACACACACACACTCACACACACAGACACACACACTTACACAAACACTCACACACCCACACATACACACTCACACACACTCACACACTTACACAAACACTCACATACCCATACACACACACTTACACACACTCAGACACCCACACACACTCACACACACACAGACACACACAGACACACACACTCACACACCAGGCACACATTGACACATACGCTCTCACACACCCACACACACTCTCACACACACAGACACACACACTCACACACCCACACATCCATACACATACTCACACACACACAGACACTTTCGCACACACTCACACACACTCACACACCCACACACACATTCACACACACAGACACACACCGCACCCACACACACACACTCACACACATACGCTCTCACACACCCACACACACTCTCACACACACAGACACACGCACTCACACACCCACACATCCATACACATACTCACACACACACAGACACTTTCGCACACACTCACACACACTCACACACCCACACACACATTCACACACACAGACACACACCGCACCCACACACACACACTCACACACATACACTCTCACACACTCACATACCCACACACACACACTCACACACACACTTACGCACACACAATCAGACACCCACACACTCACTCACACACACAGACACACACAGACACACACACACTCACACACCCACGCCCACTCACACACACTGACATACACACTCACACACACAGGCACACACTTACACACACACTCACACACACTCACACACACACACACACACACACCCACACACACCCACACACACAGACACACTCACACACATACACTCTCACACGCTCACATACCCACACACACACTCACACACACACTCAGACACCCTCACACACTCACATACACAGACACACACACTCACACACCCACATACACACACACACTCACATACAAACACACACACACTCACACACCCACACACACTCGCACACACACACACACACACACACTCACACACAGACACACACACTCACACACAGACACACACACTCACACACACAGACACACACCCACACACACTCACACACCCACACACACTCACTCACAGACACACACACACTCACTCACACACACACACACTCACACACACTCACACAGACACACACAGACACACACACAGACACACACCGCACCCACACACACACACTCACATACCCACACACACACACTCACACCCACACACACTCACACACCCACACACACTCACACACACAGACACACACTCACACACACAGACACACACTCTCACACATACACTAACACACAGTCACACGCCCCCACACACCCAAACACACAGTCACACACACACTCACACACAGACACACACACTCACCGACACACACACACGCGCACTCACACACACACACACACAGACACACACACACAGAAACACACAAACGCACAGACACACACACCCACACATGCACAATCACACACACACTTACACACACACCCACACACACTCACACACCCACACATACACACTCACCCACACACACACCACACCCACACACACACTCACATACCCACACACACACTCACACACACTTACACACACACACTCAGACACCCACACACACTCACACACACAGACACACACACACACCCACACACACTCACACGCACTGACACACACACTCACACACAGACACACACTCACAC
>NC_092765.1:1348741-1561241 GCF_047496795.1 Chiloscyllium punctatum | reverse complement strand
ACTCTCACACACACACCCACTCTCTCACACACACACACACACTCTCACACACACACACACACACACTCACACACACACACACACACACACAAACACTCTCACACACCTGGAGTATTGTGTACCGTTGTGGTCTCCATTCTTACAAAGGAATATTCTTGCATTGGAGACAGTTCAGAGAAGGTTTGCTGAGCTTATCCTGGGATTAGTCGGTTATTTGATGAGGATTGGGTCTGTACTCACTGGGGTTTAGATTAATGAGATGTAGGTGATATAACAGCTTTCTTAGTTTCAGAGACTAACAGTTCTAACCACCACAATGTCAAATTAAACATAATGTCTGTACTAAGAATTAAAAAAATAGTTTCAATTAAATCATGCCTTTGTCTCTCACGTAGTCCCTTTGAAATAACAGCTGGTCACTTACACTCATAGAATCACAGAGATATACAGCATGGAAACAGACCCTTTTATCCAACCCATCCATGCCGACCAGATATCCTACATTAATCAAGTCCCATTTGCCAGTATTTTGCCTGTATCCCTCTAGACCCTTCCTATTCATATACCCATCCACATGCCATTTAAATGTTATTATTGTACCAGCCTGCACCACTTCCTCTGGCAGCTCATTCCATACACACACCACCCACTGCATGAAAAGATGCCCCTTAGTTCCCTTTAAAATCTTTCCCCTCACCTTAAACCTATGCCCTCTAGTTCTGGACTACCCAACCCCAGGGAAAAGACTTTATCTATTTATCCTATCCATGCCCCTCATAATTTTGTAAACCTCTATAAGATCACCTCAGCCTCCAACGCTCCAGGGAAAACAGCCCCAGCCTGTTCAGCCTCTCCCTGTAGCTCAGATCCTCCAACCCTGGCAACATCCTTGTAAATCTTTTCTGAACCCTTTCAAGTTTCACAACATCCTTCCTAGATCAGGGAGTTCAGAATTGCACGCAATATTCCAACAGTGGCCTAACCAATGTCCTGTACAGCTGCAACATGACCTCCCAACTCCTGTACTCAATACTCTGACCAATAAAGGAAAGCATACCAAACACCTTCTTCACTATCCTATCTACCTACGACTCCACTTTCAAGGAGCTATGAACCTGCACTCCAAGGTCCCTTTGTTCAGCAACACTCCCTAGGACCTTACCATTAAGTGTATAAGTCCTGCTAAGATTTGCTTTCCCAAAATGCAGCACCTCACATTTATCTGAATTAAACTCCATCTGCCACTTCTCAGCCCATTGGCCCATCTGATCAAGATCCTGTTGTAATCTGAGGTAACCCTCTTTGCTGTCCACTACACCTCCAATTTTGGTGTCATCTGCAAACTTACTAACTGTACCTCTTATGCTCGCATCCAAATCATTTATGTAAATGACAAAAAGTAGAAGACCCAGCACCGATCCTTGTGGCACTCCACTGGTCACAGGCCTCCAGTCTGAGAAACAACCCTCCACCACCACCCTCTGTCTACTCCCTTTGAGCCAGTTCTGTATACTCTGAAATCAGAAAAGAGAGTCACGGTGAGTTAAGTGACTCAACCATTTATTTTGGAATTTAGAATGTCGAGGAATGAGGACAGCCTCCAACTCAATACAAAGCTGATGTCTGACCCATGTGTAAAGACAAGGCAGGTTCTATATAAATGCGTTTGCATTTGTTACCAAACTGGTGCTGACTTTTAACACCCCGCCTCTCCCCAAACTGTGGTCAACCCCAGAGGCCCTGGTGCTGCCTGGCGAATCTCACTCCAATACTCTGATCCCCTGATGCTGACCCCTGACCCCCTGCTGCTGACCCCTGTCCCCTTGGTGCTTACCCCTGATCCCCTGCTGCTGACCCCTGACCCCCTTGGTGCTGACCCCTGACCCCCAGCTTCTGCCTGGTGCTGACTCCTGACCATCTCCTGAGGCACTTATGTAAAGTATGATTTGTCTGGATAGCACACAAAATAATACTTTTCGCTGTATCTTGGTAAATGCGACATTATTAAATCAAAGACGAGTGTCAATTAGGTGACTTTGGGACAATAACATCTGAAAATACACTAGATCCCCCAGAGAGAAAATCTCCATGAAACTGGAAGAAAATGACAGCCAAAATATTGTGAGATTCAGCTGAAACTTTTTTATATATCCAGATGTGCTGCTACACAGAACCAAACATTTCGTTTTCATCAACAGATCAACCATGGTATTTTTTTTCATTTATTAACCACCACAAGTAAATCACTCGTGTTTTCCAAGTGATTAATTTAATGTAAATGAAACAGAGAACTGCAGATGCTGGCAATCTGAAACACAAAGACTGGAGAAACTCAACAGGTCTGGTAGCATCTGTGAAAAGAGAAATAGAATTAATGTTTCAAGACCAATGACCCATCTTTGGAATTGACATACAAAGCCCAAAAGGACATTGCAGTCCTTCAAAGGTCAGGCAGAGTGTGAGGAACCTGGATTAAAATAGAATTGGAACGAAAGCACTCCACCCCCTGCAGTGTCCATCTCTCTCTCTAAAGGTATGGAGAGTATTAATGACCATAGCGTGCTCCCTCTCCAAGGCCACCTGAGCACTGTTATAACCATGGAGAAGGGGCAGACCTGTTTATGGTCAGCCTGGACAGACCCAGGAGCAGACCCATGGGGAGGTCCTCTCACTTGCCCACACTCCTCTGCACTGAGCGCCCTAAGATTAAGAGATTGGGGCTGAAGTGCAACCAAAAGCACAACAAAAGATTTTTCAAATAACTAAAAGACCCAAAGTTTTAATGAGGACCCACAAAATCACTGCCAGCTGGGGGTTGCAGTGAAATCCATGGTATCCCCTTATTGCAGGTTTTATTGGATGAATTCTGAGGTGTTTGACCATAATTTGTCTGTTACCCATATTTACCTCATGAAACCCCAGATGTCACAGTATAAGCTTCTGAGCATACAGTACACAGTGGATGGTTTACTTTTCAAAGTTATTTTGTAAAGTTTATTTTGTTTGTTCAAAACCAGGGTGATTGTGGGTCCAAGGAGACTGTGGGTCCAGGGAGACTGTGGGTCCAAGGAGACTGTGGGTCCAAGGAGACTGTGGGTCCAGGGGGACTGTGGGTCCAGGGAGACTGTGGGTCCAGGGAGACTGTGGGTCCAGGGGGACTGTGGGTCCAGGGAGACTGTGGGTCCAAGGAGACTGTGGGTCCAGGGAGACTGTGGGTCCAGGGAGACTGTGGGTCCAGGGAGACTGTGGGTCCAGGGAGACTGTGGGTTCAGGGAGACTGTGGGTTCAGGGAGACTGTGGGTCCAGGGAGACTGTGGGTCCAGGGAGACTGTGGGTTCAGGGAGACTGTGGGTCCAGGGAGACTGTGGGTTCAGAGAGACTGTGGGTCCAGGGGGACTGTGGGTCCAGGGAGACTGTGGGTCCAGGGAGACTGTGGGTCCAGGGAGATTGTGGGTCCAAGGAGACTGTGGGTCCAAGGAGACTGTGGGTCCAAGGAGACTGTGGGTCCAGGGAGACTGTGGGTCCAGGGAGACTGTGGGTCCAGGGAGACTGTGGGTTCAGGGAGACTGTGGGTCCAGGGAGACTGTGGGTTCAGGGAGACTGTGGGTCTACTTTCGCAATGACGAAGTGGAATCTCAAACCTTACCTACTTCAAGCAGAGAAACAGCGACTGCTTCCTGACCAGACAGGAATTTGACACAATACTGACATATTCCTGGCCCGAAGGTGTAGACTCTGATCCCTCATTATAAAATTCCCAACTTAGTAAGATTGTTTTTCTCTACCAACCACCTACTGTTCCTTTTACAATCTTTGTAGATATTATCTCTGAATTCTGTTCATCATTGTTTTGTAATCCTGGTAATACCTGAGGAAGAGTTTGGCAAAAAGTTGGGAACCACACAAACCTGGAGTCTGATGTATCTCAGGAAATCCCACATGGGTTTGTAAAAGCAGCATCTCTGCCCATTCCATGATGATGGCCAGTCCCATCGAATGGGAAAGAAGTCCTTACACTGACTAGAACACTGCAGGTACATACACCCTGTGCTTTACAGCGAACAATACAATACGGGAAGAGGCTCTTCAGCCCTCTAATCCTGTGCCGGCACATTTTGCCCTTCCATATTAAAACTGTCTTCACTGACAGGATCTGTCTCCCTCTATTCCCTTCCTATTCATGTCATTCTCCAGGTGTTTCTCGAATGCTGGTATTGTGTCTGTCTCCACCATCTCCTCTGGCAGCATGTTCCAGGCACTCACCACACTTTGTGCGAAAAACTTGCCTCACCCATCTTTTTTAAACTCCCCCACCCCTGCAACTTGAACCTGTGTACCCTAGTAACCGACCCCTCCACCCTGGGAAAAAGCCTCATTCTTCCCACTCTAACCATGCCATTCACAATCTTATGAACTTCCATCTGGGCATCTCTCAACCTCCTGCATTCCAGTGAAAACAAACCCAGTCTATCCAATCTTCTTCAGGGCTAAAATCCCCCAGACCATGCAACATCCTGGTAAACCTTTTCTGTACCCTCTCCAAAGCACCCACATCTTTCTGGTAGTGTTGTGACCAGAACTGTACACAATATTCTAATTGTGGCCGAACTAAAGTTCTATAAAGCTGTAGCATAACTTGTCTATCCTGATACTCAATGTCCCTTCCAATGAAGGTAAGCATGCCGTAGGCCTATTTTACCAACTTATCTACCTGCGCTGCCACCTTCAGTGATCTGTGGACCTGTACACCCAGGTCCCTCTACATATCAATACTCCAAGGGGTTCTGGCATCCACTGTATAATTTCCACATGTACTTGACCTTCCAAAGTGCATCACCTCACATTTGTCTGGATTAAACTCCACCTGCTATTTTCCTGCCCTAGCCTCCAACTGATCTGTATCCTGCTGTATTCTTTGACAAACCTCCTCACTGTCCGCAACTCCACCAATCTTTGTAACGTCTGCAAACTTACTAATTAGACCAGCTACACTTTCCTCCAAATCATTTTTGTAGATCACGAACAGCAGAGGTCCCAGCAGTGTCCCTGTGGAACACCACTAGTCACGGTCCTCCTTTCTGAAAAGCATCCTTCCACCACTACCCTCTGTCTCCTATGACTATGCCAGTTCTGTATCCACCTTGCCAACTCATCCCTGACGTCATGTGACTTCACCTCTTGTCTGCCATGAGGGACCTTGTCAAAGGCTTTACTGAAGTCCATGTGGACATCAATCACTTTTCCATCACCTTTGACCCCTCCTCAGAAAACTTGATCATGTTGGTGAGGCACCATCTCCCCTGCACAAAACCATGCTGTCTATTGATAATTGGTCCACTTACTTCGAAATGCATATAGATCTTGCCCCTGAGAAGCTTTTCCAATAAATTCACCACCACTGAGAGGATTATCCCTGCTACCTTTCTTAAACAGTGGGACAACATTTGCAGTTCTCCAGTTCTCTGGGAGCATACCTGTGGCCAAATAGGATAAAAGGATGTCTATCAATGCTCCAGCAATTTATTCTCTTGCTTCACTCGATATTCTGGGATAGATCCCATCAGGACCCAGGGACTTATTTACCTTATATTTTTTAAGACTGACAACACCTCTTCCTTTTTAATAGCAATTTGGCTTAGAAACTCGACACTCCCTTCCCTGAGGTCATCCTCCACCAATTTCTTCTCTTTGGTGAAGACACAAAGTATTCATTTAAGACTTCACCGACCTCTTCTGGCTCCACACACAGATTCCCTCCTTTGTCCTTGACTGGGCCATCCCTTTCCCTGGCTACCCTCTTGCTTTTTATTTATGTATAAAAAACCTTGGGACTTTCCTTAATCCTGTTTTCTAGTCCACTTTTCATGACCTATTTTAGCCCTTCTAATTCCTTGTTTACGTTCTTTCCTATTTTCCTTATATGCTTCAAGAGCTTTTTCAGTTCCCATCCTCCTAGACCTTATGTATGCTTCCTTTTACTTTCTGACCAAGGTCATATCATCCCTGGTCATCCAAGGTTCATGTAACTTGCCATACCGATCCTTCACTCGCACAGAAACATGCTGCTCCTGAACTCTTATCAACTACCATTTGAAATACTCCCATACATCTGATGTAGATTTACTCTCAAGCAGCCACCTCCAATCAAAATTCTCCAGTTCCTGCCTAAAACTGTCATAGTTTGCCTTCCCCTAATTTAACACCTTCACCTGAGGCTTGCTGTTATCCCGATTCATGAGAACTTTAAAACTCATGGAATTATGGTCACTACTCCTAAAATGCTCCCCCACTGAAACTTCACTCACCTGGCCGGGCTCATTTTCCAAATCCAGGTCCAGTTTAACCCCTTCGCTGGTTGGGCTGTTTACATGCTTTGTCTAGAATCCCTCCTGAATGATCCTTACAAATTCTGCCCCATCCAAGCCCTTAGTAGGAAGTGAATCCCAGTCAATACAGGGGGAGTTAAAGTCACGGATCACAACAATCCCCTAAAGAGGGGGAATTGCCACAGGAGGTTCCTGCTAAGTCTGCTGGTCACCCCATTCCCTTCCTGTCTGTGGAGTCTGAGTATGCGGAGTGACCACCTGTCTCTCCGTGTTACCCAGGACACTGCGTGAGTCTGCGGAGTGACCACCTGTCTATAGGTGTTACCCAGGACACTTTGTGAGTCTCTGGAGTGACCACCTGTCTATAGGTGTTACCCAGGACACTGCGTGAGTCTGCGGAGTGACCACCTGTCTCTCCGTGTTACCCAGGACACTGCGTGAGTCTGCGGAGTGACCACCTGTCTCTCCGTGTTACCCAGGACACTGCGTGAGTCTGCGGAGTGACCACCTGTCTATAGGTGTTACCCAGGACACTGTGTGAGTCTGTGGAGTGACCACCTGTCTATAGGTGTTACCCAGGACACTGTGTGAGTCTGCGGAGTGACCACCTGTCTATACGTATTATCCAGGACACTGCGTGAGTCTGCGGAGTGACCACCTGTCTATAGGTGTTACCCAGGACACTGCGTGAGTCTGCGGAGTGACCACCTGTCTATAGGTGTTACCCAGGACACTGCGTGAGTCTGCGGAGTGACCACCTGTCTATACGTATTATCCAGGACACTGTGTGAGTCTGCGGAGTGACCACCTGTCTATAGGTGTTACCCAGGACACTGCGTGAGTCTGCGGAGTGACCACCTGTCTATACGTGTTACCCAGGACACTGCGTGAGTCTGTGGAGTGACCACCTGTCTATACGTGTTACCCAGGACACTGTGTGAGTCTCTGGAGTGACCACCTGTCTATACGTATTATCCAGGACACTGCGTGAGTCTGCGGAGTGACCACCTGTCTATAGGTGTTACCCAGGACACTGTGTGAGTCTTCGGAGTGACCACCTGTCTATAGGTGTTACCCAGGACACTGCGTGAGTCTCTGGAGTGACCACCTGTCTATACGTGTTACCCAGGATACTGTGTGAGTCTGCGGAGTGACCACCTGTCTATACGTGTTACCCAGGACACTGCGTGAGTCTCTGGAGTGACCACCTGTCTATACGTGTTACCCAGGACACTGTGTGAGTCTGCGGAGTGACCACCTGTCTATAGGTGTTACCCAGGACACTGCGTGAGTCTCTGGAGTGACCACCTGTCTATACGTGTTACCCAGGACACTGCGTGAGTCTCTGGAGTGACCACATGTCTCTCTGTGTTACCCAGGACACTGCGTGAGTCTGCGGAGTGACCACCTGTCTATACGTGTTACCCAGGACACTGTGTGAGTCTGCGGAGTGACCACCTGTCTATAGGTGTTACCCAGGACACTGTGTGAGTCTGCGGAGTGACCACCTGTCTATACGTATTATCCAGGACACTGCGTGAGTCTGCGGAGTGACCACCTGTCTATACGCATTATCCAGGACACTGCGTGAGTCTCTGGAGTGACCACCTGTCTATACGTGTTACCCAGGACACTGTGTGAGTCTGCGGAGTGACCACCTGTCTATAGGTGTTACCCAGGACACTGTGTGAGTCTCTGGAGTGACCACCTGTCTATACGTATTATCCAGGACACTGCGTGAGTCTGCGGAGTGACCACCTGTCTATACGCATTATCCAGGACACTGCGTGAGTCTCTGGAGTGACCACCTGTCTATACGTGTTACCCAGGACACTGTGTGAGTCTGCGGAGTGACCACCTGTCTATAGGTGTTACCCAGGACACTGCGTGAGTCTGCGGAGTGACCACCTGTCTATACGTGTTAACCAGGACACTGCGTGAGTCTGCGGAGTGACCACCTGTCTATACGTGTTACCCAGGACACTGCGTGAGTCTGCGGAGTGACCACCTGTCTATACGTGTTAACCAGGACACTGCATGAGTCTGTGGAGTGACCACCTGTCTATACGTGTTACCCAGGACACTGCGTGAGTCTGCGGAGTGACCACCTGTCTATACGTGTTACCCAGGACACTGCATGAGTCTGCGGAGTGACCACCTGTCTATAGGTGTTACCCAGGACACTGCGTGAGTCTGCGGAGTGACCACCTGTCTATACGTATTATCCAGGACACTGCATGAGTCTGCGGAGTGACCACCTGTCTATAGGTGTTACCCAGGACACTGCGTGAGTCTGCGGAGTGACCACCTGTCTATACGTGTTACCCAGGACACTGCGTGAGTCTCTGGAGTGACCACCTGTCTCTCCGTGTTACCCAGGACACTGCGTGAGTCTGCGGAGTGACCACCTGTCTATACGCGTTACCCAGGACACTGTGTGAGTCTGCGGAGTGACCACCTGTCTATAGGTGTTACCCAGGACACTGCGTGAGTCTGTGGAGTGACCACCTGTCTCTCCGTGTTACCCAGGACACTGTGTGAGTCTGCGGAGTGACCACCTGTCTATACGTGTTACCCAGGACACTGTGTGAGTCTCTGGAGTGACCACCTGTCTATACGTATTATCCAGGACACTGCGTGAGTCTGCGGAGTGACCACCTGTCTATACGTGTTACCCAGGACACTGTGTGAGTCTGCGGAGTGACCACCTGTCTATAGGTGTTACCCAGGACACTGCGTGAGTCTCTGGAGTGACCACCTGTCTATACGTATTATCCAGGACACTGTGTGAGTCTGCGGAGTGACCACCTGTCTATAGGTGTTACCCAGGACACTGTGTGAGTCTGCGGAGTGACCACCTGCCTATACGTGTTACCCAGGACACTGCGTGAGTCTCTGGAGTGACCACCTGTCTATATGTGTTACCCAGGACACTGTGTGAGTCTGCGGAGTGACCACCTGTCTATAGGTGTTACCCAGGACACTGTGTGAGTCTGCGGAGTGACCACTTGTCTATAGGTGTTACCCAGGACACTGCGTGAGTCTCTGGAGTGACCACCTGTCTATAGGTGTTACCCAGGACACTGTGTGAGTCTGCGGAGTGACCACCTGTCTATAGGTGTTACCCAGGACACTGTGTGAGTCTGCGGAGTGACCACCTGTCTATACGTGTTAACCAGGACACTGCGTGAGTCTGCGGAGTGACCACCTGTCTATACGTGTTACCCAGGACACTGCGTGAGTCTGCGGAGTGACCACCTGTCTATAGGTGTTACCCAGGACACTGCGTGAGTCTGCGGAGTGACCACCTGTCTATACTTGTTACCCAGGACACTGTGTGAGTCTGCGGAGTGACCACCTGTCTATAGGTGTTACCCAGGACACTGTGTGAGTCTGCGGAGTGACCACCTGTCTATACGTGTTAACCAGGACACTGTGTGAGTCTGCGGAGTGACCACCTGTCTATACGTGTTAACCAGGACACTGCGTGAGTCTGCGGAGTGACCACCTGTCTATACGTGTTACCCAGGACACTGCGTGAGTCTCTGGAGTGACCACCTGTCTATACGTATTATCCAGGACACTGTGTGAGTCTGCGGAGTGACCACCTGTCTATACGTGTTACCCAGGACACTGCGTGAGTCTCTGGAGTGACCACCTGTCCCTCCGTGTTACCCAGGACACTGTGTGAGTCTGTGGAGTGACCACCTGTCTCTCCGTGTTACCCAGGACACTGTGTGAGTCTGCGGAGTGACCACCTGTCTATAGGTGTTACCCAGGACACTGCGTGAGTCTGTGGAGTGACCACCTGTCTATACGTGTTACCCAGGACACTGTGTGAGTCTGCGGAGTGACCACCTGTCTCTCCGTGTTACCCAGGACACTGTGTGAGTCTGCGGAGTGACCACCTGTCTATACGTGTTACCCAGGACACTGTGTGAGTCTGCGGAGTGACCACCTGCCTATACGTGTTACCCAGGACACTGTGTGAGTCTGCGGAGTGACCACCTGCCTATACGTGTTACCCAGGACACTGTGTGAGTCTGCGGAGTGACCACCTGCCTATACGTGTTACCCAGGACACTGTGTGAGTCTGCGGAGTGACCACTTGTCTGTATGTGTTACCCAGGACACTGTCTGAGTCTGCGGAGTGACCACCTATCTATACGTGTTACCCAGGACACTGCGTGAGTCTGCGGAGTGACCACCTATCTATACGTGTTACCCAGGACACTGCGTGAGTCTGCGGAGTGACCACCTGTCTATACGTGTTACCCAGGACACTGTGTGAGTCTGCGGAGTGACCACTTGTTTGTATGTGTTTCCCAGGACACTCTCCACCTCACGAATGCTTCCCAGTGTCCCCAGATGCCACTCCTACTCTGAAACTCATGCTTCCAGGAGCTGCAGTGGAGACAGTGAAATGTGCTCAGCTTCCCACATCGAGCAGGAAGAGCAGGGAGCATCCTCCCATGTCCTATCCCTTTGACTTTATTAATCCATACAATGTCAAATACATTTAATATTAATTGAAGCATCTGATGCTCTCTGCTCCAATAACAATTTTGCAAAACTTTGCAGACCTCACTTTAGGCTCCTTCTCCTTTCCCCTCATGATATTTCTGCCTCCTCTGGACCTTGCCTCTCTGTTGGGTTCGAGGTGGAAGGAGAGATGGAAATACTCCAGTTCGGTAGTGTTTGTGGGTAAGTGTTCCTTAACAGCAGGTTCTCCTGTGATACCCTTCACACAGGCACTGAACAAAATATATACTTTAATCATAAAAAAATCTTTGTACATTGATAATAAAAATAGTTTGGTTCTGCACAGTTGCATATCAAGCAAAGAAATAAAAACATTGAACTTTGACTATCCAAAAAACCTGAAGACATCTCTTACACAAAGCTAATGTTTTCATGTATTTGAGGAGCGAGGAGAGTCCAATAACTGAAACACTCCCAAAAGTCAAATGACCAAAAACTCATCACCCCCGATTAGATGCTCTACCACCCACTTATAACTGAGGATGTTCTTCCAGAGTACCCTTCACACTCACGCTGACTGCAAAGTCCACTCCCAGAATGCAAACAAGCGATGACTCAGCATCCTTTGATTGAATATTGACCCTTGGTGGGTATTGACAGCTACAAGGAATGCTTAAGTTCCTCAGACCTGGGAAACAGCTACCATCCCAAAGATCAACAGCATGTACAGAGGGACCTCGAATATCCGGCATTCAGTTATTCGAATATGAGATTATCCGGTAAGATTACAAGGTCCTGATGATTGGCTAAACTGTGTATTCCGGCATTCGAATATCCAGAATTTGATTAACTGAGCGAAAAACTCCCCGTCCGTGTCCTTCAGACAATCGAGGTTCCTCTGTATTTTCTTTAAACGGATTCCATTGAACCCTGTCATAGAAGGGCAGACAGAGGGAATGTATGAGGTCTGAGCGATATGGAACCCGGACAGTAAGCAGATCTCCGAAGTTTCAGTGTGGATACTGGGTGGCTGTATATTCCTGCAGTTACATACATTCCTGGGGGCCTCACTCAAGTAAGCTGTCCTTTCAGTAACCCCACAGTCTCTGCCTGGAACATTGTCCTGTGCATCTTCTAGGTCAATATTTTTCTCTGACTTTCCTGTTCCAGATCCCTACTGACACAAAACTTTGATTCCAGATGTGTAACATTAGACAAGCATGAACAACTGTACTCTCTGCTTAACATGTGCTTTCCCAAATGACATGAAAAAATGCCTCATGATTGAACAAACAGAAAAGTTTGAGAAGTAATTGCGCTCCTTGTTGTTACTGTGTGCAGAGGCCGTGTTTTCCCAAAGCCAGCAGAGAGAAACGAGGTGTGGATCCAAAGGGAATTGTCACATCGTCTGGTATGTGATGACATGATCTCTGCACAGTGCCCAGATCTCCTTGTCATTTGTAATAAGCCTGCAGAATCTAGCAATTTCTAAATCTTTTTTTGCTGAGACAGCCTTTCCTGTTTCCCAATTCTATTATTTTCTAAATTACAATGAGTATTTTTTTCTGTTTCTTTCTTTTCCAACCTTTATTTACCTTTTTGTAGCACATTCCCTCCTCCATTGGCACCAGCTCAAATTTTGGGATGATCTCTCCTGGTTCTATGCCAGGCTATTCATTGGGAAGCATGTCCAAAAGGCTTTCCTTTTGGATCGAGGTTGACTCCCGTGACTTCAGTGTGTTTACGGATGTTGGTAAGTCCAATGACTCTGGCCAGTTGATGCTTGGACAGTCAGGGAGATGAGCTTCATTGGAGTTTGTACATTCTATCTGATATCCTGAGTTCATACCTGTGTTCTACCAGTCAAATGTTTCTGTGTTCTCAGTGTTTTCCCAAATGTACCTTCTCCATTTTGGTCTATCACCCTGTGAGTCAGTGAGGATGTTTAACTCTTCAGGAATACTTTGAAGACATCCCTGATGTTATCCTGCTGAGATTATCCTGTGCAAACAAGTTCTGAGTACAGCAAATAACCGAAAGAACTGCAGACATTGGAAATCAGAGGCAAAACAGCTGTAAGTTCTGAAGAAGGGTCACTGGACCCAAATGTGAACTCTGAATTCTTTCTCCCTGAATTCAGCAGTTGCTTGGACAATCTGGTGTCACACAGACAAGGAAGATGTGTTGGACATTTTGAACAACTTGAGGATAGACAAGTCCCCCGGGCCTGACGGGATATATCCTAGGATTATGTGGGAAGCAAGAGAGGAAATTGCAGTACCGTTGGCAATGATCTTCTCGTCTTCACTGGCAACGGGGGTGGTACCAGGGGACTGGAGAGTAGCGAATGTTGTGCCCCTGTTCAAAAAAGGGAATAGGGATAACCCCGGGAATTACAGGCCAGTTAGTCTTACTTCTGTGGTAGGCAAAGTAATGGAAAGGGTACTGAGGGATAGGATTTACGAGTATCTGGAACGGCACTGCTTGATTAGGGACAGCCAGCACGGATTTGTGAAGGGTAGGTCTTGCCTTACAAGTCTTATTGAATTCTTCAAGGAGGTGACCAAGCATGTGGATGAGGGTAGAGCAGTGGATGTAGTGTACATGGATTTTAGTAAGGCATTTGATAAGGTTCCCCATGGTAGGCTTATGCGGAAAGTCAGGAGGCATGGGATAGAGGGAAATTTGGCCAATTGGATAGAAAACTGGCTAACCGGTCGAAGTCAGAGAGTGGTAGTAGATGGTAAATATTCAGCATGGAGTCCAGTTACAAGTGGAGTTCCACAGGGATCAGTTCTGGGTCCTCTGCTGTTTGTAATTTTTATTAATGACTTAGATGAGGGAGTCGAAGGGTGGGTCAGTAAATTTGCAGATGATACAAAGATAGGTGGAGTTGTGGACAGTGAGGAGGGCTGTTGTCGGCTGCAGAGGGACTTAGATATGATGCAGAGCTGGGCTGAGGAGTGGCAGATGGAGTTCAACCCTGCCAAGTGTGAAGTTGTCCATTTTGGAAGAACAAATAAGAATGCGGAATACAGGGTTAATGGTAGGGTTCTTGGTCAGGTGGAGGAACAGAGGGATCTTGGGGTCTATGTACATAGATCTTTGAAGGTTGCCACTCAGGTGGACAGAGTTTGTAAGAAGGCCTATGGAGTATTATCGTTCATTAGCAGAGGGATTGAATTCAAGAGTCGTGAGGTGATGTTGCAGCTGTACAGGACTTTGGTTAGGCCACATTTGGAGTACTGTGTGCAGTTCTGGTCGCCTCACTTTAGGAAAGATGTGGAAGCTTTGGAGAGGGTGCAGAGAAGATTTACCAGGATGTTGCCTGGAATGGAGAGTAGGTCGTACGAGGATAGGTTGAGAGTTCTCGGCCTTTTCTCGTTGGAACGGCGAAGGATGAGGGGTGACTTGATAGAGGTTTATAAGATGATCAGAGGAATAGATAGAGTAGACAGTCAGAAACTTTTTCCCCGGGTACAACAGAGTGTTACAAGGGGACATAAATTTAAGGTGAAGGGTGGAAGGTATAGGGGAGATGTCAGGGGTGGGTTCTTCACCCAGAGAGTGGTGGGGGCATGGAATGCGCTGCCCGAGGGAGTGGTAGAGTCAGATTCATTGGCGACCTTTAAGCGGCATTTGGATAGGTACATGGATGGGTGCTTAATCTAGGATAGAAGTTCGGCACAACATCGTGGGCCGAAGGGCCTGTTCTGTGCTGTATTGTTCTATGTTCTATGTTCTATGTTCTAAAATGTACCCAGCCAGCGGAGCTGGTTCCAACTGATGACTGCCTTAATGCTGGGGAGAGGGTGCTGCTGTAAAACCACCAGATCTCCAGATTTGGAGAATCCTGTAATGATATCACTGCTGGCTCATCTCCAGTGCTCTGGGGAAATGGTTCTACATCACTTAGACCTCTGTACTGTAGGTTGTTTAAGACTCTGAAGCCCATTGGAGAATGAGGACCATTGATATCCAAGACTCTGAAGCCCATTGGAGAATGTGGTTCATTGATATCCAAGACTCTGAAGCCCATTGGAGAATGGGGACCATTGCTGTCCAAGACTCTGAAGCCCATTGGAGAATGGGGACCATTGCTGTTGAGGAAGCCACAACCTTAGTCTCAGGTTTGTGATCTTGGCCCTCAAACATTCTCCTCCTCAGTCGGCCAATGGCTCAGCTGACACATTGGAGGCGATGAAGAATTTAATTGTCTGTATTTGCCTTCATCGAGAGGAGACTCCCAAGGGATAGAAATCTGTTGGAAGAAGTCCTGATTTTCCCTAATGTTCAGTGAAAGCCCTTTTTCCTGATTTGCTTTGTCGGAGGAATTAGCAATAATCACGGTTCAGTTTCTGAGTGTGTGCACCACATGCCATCATCAAACTAAAACTCAATGACTGAGATTGGACAATGTTCTGCCATTCTGTAAAGTTATCTCACTGACTGTGGGTAAGTTGCTGGAGATAAAGTGCAGTTGAACCAAGGACAATGACGAAGAGCTGGTAAGACGATAAGGTCAGAGATTCTAGGCTGACATTCCCATTGATTGCCCCTCCCTCTGGATATAATCCTTTACCTTCAGTTATCATGTGACTAAGATGTTCAAGTTGATACTGGATGTCCAAACATGTTTGAATTCGAATTTCTTGCCAAATTCTACAACTGGGCAGCAGTACCTTTCTGCACAGTTTTCAATTCTAAATTAAGCCCACATTGCTTTCCCTGTCCATGCTTAACTGTAATAAGCATGCTGGGTATTTTGGACTGTTCAGTAAATGCTGTCTTAACCATTAACGAGTCTCCATTAACCTTAATCAGGCTGGTTTGGTTTCAGACAAATTCAGGCTATCTGGCAGGTATCACCTTTCTGTTTATTCTTCAGTAAAAGGTAGGTCCCACTGCAATGACGTTCTGGATGCAACTGCTAACAATTAGATGCTGAAACTGAGTGAGATTTCTTATTAATTTAGAATATGTTGGTAATTTAAATTCTTGCTTTTATCTTCTTGCATGATCAGTAAATAAGTTAGAGTCAATAAAGTATGGCACTGAAGAAGTCCCTGCTTCACCACCCTGCCCCCACCTCGTCCTTTATCTGCAGCTCCCCCCACACCCTAGTCCTGTAGAAGGGTTACACCTAAAATGCTGATTTTTCCACCTCTTGATGCTGCCTGCCTTGCTGTGTTCCCCCAGCCTCCTGCCTGTCCCTCCTGATGCTGCCTGGCCTGCTGTGTTCTCCCAGCCTCCTGCCTGTCCCTCCTGATGCTGCCTGCCCTGCTGTGTTCTCCCAGCCTCCTGCCTGTCCCTCCTGATGCTGCCTGCCTTGCTGTGTTCTCCCAGCCTCCTGCCTGTCTACACTGGAAAAGGCACAGCAGGTCAGGCAGCTTCTGAGGATCCACAGAGTTGATGTTTCAGGCTTAACCCTTCATCAGGACTTCCACAACTTTTCATCAGAAGTCCTGATGAAGGGTTATGACCGAAACTTCAACTCTTTTGCTGACTGAGTTGCTGTGCTTTTTCCAGCACCACATTTTATTGACTGACTCTCCAACATCTGCAGTCCCCACTATCTCCCAGCAAGTAACTATTGCCAGTTACTTCTCTGCTCTCAGTGGCATGGTAACACCAGAAGAGATGAGAACTCAAAGCATGTACTACATTAAAACAAATAGACAGCGGTCTGTAAATAATGTCTTAAAATGTTCAGTAATCACTTCTGTAAGTGAGTATTGATGTAAGAATTAGATAAAATCTGTTTGACAAAACCTGTCTCCTCCCCGCTAACGCTCAAATTTAAAAATAAGAGAAGCACTTGAAGTAAGCAATTGGTAGAATGACTTTGAAGGTTTTGGTATCATTAGCAAGGAGAAATGCATTTATATAGCACCTTTCATAATCTCAACAAGTCCCACAACTCTTTTTAGCTAATAAAATACTTTTAGAGTACACAAACTTGTCTTACAATCGTGTACTCCACAACCACCTGATGAAGGAGCGTCGCTCCGAAAGCTAGTGTGCTTCCAATTAAACCTGTTGGACTATAACCTGGTGTTGTGTGATTTTTAACTACATACTTTTGATTTAGCTTTATTGTTACATGTACTCAAATCAGTACAGTGAAAAGTTTACAAGTTCATAAAATCTCTATAATGTGGAAACAGGCAACTTGGCCCATTGACTCCACACCGACCCTCTGAAGATTATCCCAGCCAGAACCACCCCCCAACCCTATCCTTGTAGCCCTGCATTTCCCCACCTAACCCATACATCCCCAAACATTATGGGTAATTTAACATGGCCAATCTACCCTGGCCTGCACATCTTTGGACTACAGGCGGAAACTGGAGTACCCGGAGGAAACCCACACAGACACAGGGAGAATATGCAAACTCCACACTGACAGTTACCCATGGGTGGAATTCAACCTAGGTCTTTGGTGCTGAGAGGCAACAGTGCTAACCACTGAGTTACCATATTACAGCAACATTACATAATTTAGAAAATGTGACAGTCAATTTGCCACAATTGGCAAAGAAATAAGCCAGTAGATAATCTGTTTTTGTTGAAATGGGAAGCAAAACAATGTTGGCCAAGACAGCTGGAGAAAGACTCACTTTTTTTTCAAATCGTGTTCTGGATCCTTTGCATACAGCTGAGAGGACAGATGGATTAAGTCTAAAATCGCAACCAAATGACAGCTCCTCTCTCAGCGCAGCACTCCCTAAATAATACACTGAAGTGTCAACCTAGATTACAGGCTTAAATCTCCAGAGGATAACACTGACTGCATATCAGAAGTTCAGCAGTGATGAATTATAGACCTTCCCACAACCACTCCTTGGATCATGCATGGAGCCAGAAACATGCACCCACAAAACAAGAATGACCTTTCCAGCTGCAGTTAACGTTGATGTAACCATTCTACATCCAACTGATCATTTATCTCAGCGAGAACCTCTGTTCTAATTGTGAGACTATCTACACACTGCTGCTCACTCACAACCAACAAAATGCTGTATTCTCAGGTAATACCACCTGTGCTTTCAGAAAAACTACATCTCCACCTCCCTCACCCTCCCCCCCCCATCCCTCCAACACACACACACACACATACACACACACACACACACACAGAGAAATTTCTATCAAATGGCACTGTTTGACTAAAGCATTCAAAGATTTTGGAATTTGACATGCAAACCGAATAATTGGTTTATGTAATTAACTCCATTCCCCATTAATTGGTCTGATTCATGATTCATTTACTCTAATAAATAATTTCTCAGGTTAATGAGATTCAGCAGATGGCAAACTAATTTTTTTACAAAGTTAGGGATAAAACTCAAACTGGGAAGCACACATAATTATAACTAGAAGTGAAATAGGATTAGTTTGCCTCCTATGAAGGCGATATACATCACAGATAGAAGTTGAAAATGAGGATTAGTCAATATTTAGCACACTCACTGCTTTCCCAATATCATGATAAAATTAAAAACAAGGAGGTCCCAACACCAAATACAATCGCCAATCTCTTGTATTTCAGATGGAACCATTTATGTTAAACAGTGGGAGTCAAATCAGGGATGGGGATTTGTATCAAGAAAAAAATTTATTTTCAAAAAGATAACTGTAGCGACTGTAATGAGGTGAGCCAAGTGGACCTCATAGAATGAGTTCCCTGATTGGGGCTGTTAACCTGGTCCAATCAAGGAGCCCTGACTGACAGATATAATGGTTCTGTTCACTCTGAGAGCTGGCTTTGAGGGAACCATACTAGGGTCAAGTACTGTGCACGTATAACTAAAGAGTAATTTGGTGATGGGATACCGGCCTCTGTGGAGTCATTTCAATAATATTGGACATTAAAGCTAACCGTTTGCATTTCCAGCTTTAGTTCATAAATATAAACTACAGGATGCTCCTTTTTACAATTTCATTTGTCTATGAATTTAAATTTCAATTATTTTAACATGAAATTGTTTAAAAGATTGCAGTAAAAATTCTTAGATTCCAGCTTTAGTTTTGAGAGTCTAGGGGGTTTAATTTTCATTAGGCTTAAAGTAATTCCTTTTTTGCAATCTGTAGTCGAGAATTTGTTTAATAGTTTAAAAATATATCCTGTTTAAATGAACCTAATAGGGGCCAAATGAATGAAATTGTCTGATGTTCTTGGCATCTCTTTGGATTGCACAGAGTGAGGCGGGAGATTAACAGTGCTCCTTCCACTGTGTACGTCATAGTCAAGGTGATTTCACCCTCACTCTCAACAATGAGCACAGACTTGCTGCAACAACATGACAAGAAACTGATTCAGCTGGAACAGGAGATGGAAGATTGGCCTTTCTGTGTCTTTGCTCTTCAGTATACACTGGCTAAACACAGAGCATTGTCATCATTACACTTACACCTGCAATTTGTTAAACGCAAGATATCTTGGAGATTGAGAAGGCAGCTTTTAACAATAAAAATACAGAAAAAGTTCTTAACAGTTTATTATCTATGTGAAGATAAATTAACTGATTTTGATGGGTTTTGGTTTCAATCTATTCTCTCATTTGTTTGGAGAAAAATACTTGATTGAGGTTGGAAATGCAGTAAGGCTAATTCTTTGTTAAAAAAATAATCCAGGCAGATGACTGTGCTGTTCTCAATGGTATGATAGTAGTACAGGAGGAAACTTGGGCTAAGGCCAAGAGACATTAAGTTGAGTCAGCAGTTATTGGAAATCTGCACTGAGTTTTGCCTTTCTGCTGACATTACACACCATGACATAAATGCTCCTCTTCAATCTTTCTACAGGTTTGGGTGAAAAGGAAAAGAGATTTGAAGACAAAGTTTTCCGAGGTGTGGAGGTGCCAGTGTTAGACTGGGGGTGGGGGGGTGGGGGGGGGGGGGTGGTGGGGGGGGTGGTGGGGGGTGGGGGGTGGGGGGGGGGGTGGGGGGGTTGGGGGGGTGGGGCGGGGTGGGGGGGTGGTGGTGGGGGGTGGTTGGGGGGGGTGGGGGGGGGTGGGGGGGGGTGGGGCGGGGTGTGGGGGGGTGGGGGGGGGGTGGAGGGGGTGGGGGGGGGGGGGTGGGGGGGTGGGGGGGGACAAAGGGCAGAAGTCAGTCCCTCACCCTTAACAATTTCTCCTTCGAATCCTCCCACTTCCTCCAGACCAAAGGCGTAGCCATGGGCACACGTATGGGCCCCAGCTATGCCTGTCTCTTTGTTGGCTACGTAGAGCAGTTGATCTTCCGTAATTACACCGGCACCACTCCCCACCTCTTCCTCCGCTACATTGATGACTGCATTGGTGCCACCCTCGTGCTCCCATGAGCAATTCATCAACTTCACCAACACATTCCACCCTGACCTTAAATTTATCTGGACCATCTCTGACACCTCCCTCCCCTTCCTGGATCTCTCCATCTCCATTAATGACGACCGACTTGACACTGACATTTTTTACAAACCCACCGACTCCCACAGCTACCTGGATTACACATCTTCCCACCCTGCCTCTTGCAAAAATGCCATCCCGTATTCCCAATTCCTCTGCCTCCGCCGGATCTGCTCCCAGGAGGACCAGTTCCACCACAGAACACACCAGATGGCCTCCTTCTTTAGAGACCGCAATTTCCCTTCCCACGTGGTTAAAGATGCCCTCCAAAGCATCTCGTCCACATCCCGCACCTCCGCCCTCAGACCTCACCCCTCCAACCGTAACAAGGACAGAACGCCCCTGGTGCTCACCTTCCACCCTACCAACCTTCGCATAAACCAAATCATCCGCCGACATTTCCGCCACCTCCAAACAGACCCCACCACCAGGGATATATTTCCCTCCCCACCCCTTTCCACCTTCCGCAAAGACCGTTCCCTCCGTGACTACCTGGTCAGGTCCACACCCCCCTACGACCCACCCTCCCATCTTGGCACCTTCCCCGCCACCGCAGGAAGTGCAAAACCTGTGCCCACACCTCCTCCCTCACCTCTATCCAAGGCCCTAAAGGAGCCTTCCACATCCATCAAGGTTTTACCTGCACATCCACCAATATCATTTATTGTATCTATTGCTCCCGATGCGGTCTCCTCTACATTGGGGAGACTGGACGCCTCCTAGCAGAGCACTTTAGTGAACATCCCCGGGACACCCGCACCAATCAACCACACCGCCCTGTGGCCCAACATTTCAACTCCCCCTCCCACTCTGCCGAGGACATGGAGATCCTGGGCCTCCTTCACCGCCGCTCCCTCACCACCAGACGCCTGGAGGAAGAACGCCTCATCTTCCGCCTCGGAACACTTCAACCCCAGGGCATCAATGTGGACTTCAACAGTTTCCTCATTTCCCCTTCCCCCACCTCACCCCAGTTCCAAACTTTCAGCTCAGCACTGTCACCATGACTTGTCCGGACTTGTCTTACCTGCCTATCTTCTTTTCCACCTATCCACTCCACCCTCCTCCCTGACCAATCACCTTCATCCCCTCCCCCACTCACCTATTGTACTCTATGCTACTCTCTCCCCACCCCCACCCTCCTCTAGCTTATCTCTCCATGCTTCAGGCTCACTGCCTTTATTCCTGATGAAGGGCTTTTGCCTGAAACGTCAATTTTCCTGCTCCTTGGATGCTCCCTGAACTGCTGTGCTCTTCCAGCACCACTAATCCAGAATCTGGTTTCCAGTATTTGCAGTCATTGTTTTTACCTACCTGATAGGTATAAGGGTCACATGCTGAGGGTCTAACCAAAGTAATAAATAATCCAAAACTGCACAAATTAATTAAGGTAGAGAGATCATAACAAGTTATCAAGGTGATGGTGTCAAAACAGGCCAGGAAGGAAACTTTTACAGATGCAGAACAGTGTGGTGGGGTTATACGTAGCGTGACTTGAACCCAAGATCACAGTTGAGGCCATCTTCATGTGTACAGAATCTTTGTTCAGTGACTCTGTGTTGTTGGGTATCTCAAAGGCTGCCTTAGAGGAGGATGCTTACCCAAAGATCGGAGGCTGAATGTCCTTGTTCCCTCCTGACTGGGAGGGAACCCTCCCATCTGGTGGTTTTTGTATGGTGTCTATTCATCCATTATCATCAATGTTAATGGTGAAAGGTAAACCATTAATACATCTTTGGTTAACGAGGCATGTATTTGAATAACGAGAAGGGCTTTATTACAGCAAACTAAAATAACAAGTTACATTAACTTATGGATAGTTAACTAATTTACATTTATTAAGAGATATTGGTATCTCCTATAAGGAACTGGTCTAAGTGAAGGTACATGGTTGTGAAGTAAGAGGAACAGACTATGACAGCGGAAACTGATAATCTCCTCCCAGAGACAGTCATCTAATATCTCAGTAACGGAGAGATGCAAAGGCTTCAGAGTTAACCCTTTTCGGTATACAGCCTTATGCAACATCGCATATACAACTAACCTGCCACCTGTGATGGGAAAGGATGCACATAGGAAGGGGGAGAGTGCTGCTTGGTACAGTGCCTGGATGGTAGGATTTGGTCAGTGTGATTGTGTCAGCTGATGCTTGACTAGTGTGTGGGAGAGCTCTCCCAGCGATGGCACAACTTGCCATGTGGTAGTGAGGAGATCTTTCCAGGGTGAATTGGGCCAGGTGTCCCTCGGGCAATGCTGGGGATTCCATTTCTTTGCATTCTTATGTGGTTGAAATGACACTGTTGAGTGAATTGCTTACTTAAAAATAGGATAGAAATCATGGATTTGTGAGTTTTGCCCGCAGATGTTGGTTTTTGTTCCTACTGAGTTTTTGGAGTGGATAGGCGAATTTGTGATTCACGATTTTGTGAATACAGACAATTACTGTACAAAAATATTGATAAATAAGCAAGATTACTTATTGTCACATTTGATTATCACTAACTCATTTTCATATTTTAAAATAAATAATGTCTCCTGAAGGTTTTTTATATTTAATATTTCAGTGCTGAGTTGCTGAGTTAATACTTCCTTCTATCTGAGTGAATCATCTGAAACTAGCAATATGTTTATAAGACATCACGAGTAATGATTTGCAAACCGTGCCATTGATTTCTCTCGTGATATTTTCAAAAGTACTAGTGAACAGGTCTACATGTTGGTAGATAGTTATTAAATTCACATTATATACATTAGAGGTCCTTCAAATGAGGAAATAACTGCTCATATCATAGCTCTAACCTATAAATAGACAAAATTAATAAACAAATTAGAACCAATTAATCACTGGGAAATCACTGATTAACACTCAATTTTCCAGTGCATTTTGTGTCTGGATGTCCAGTGAATATCCTGTTAGTAGCATGAACTAAAATATTCCCTTGAAATATTTTTTTATTCTATGTTTTGTGGAAAAAGGGAAAATTGTATTATTGTCAGGGTTTGATACAACAGTGTTCTGCACACTGCTTACAGCAATCTGTGAAAGAAATATTAGGTAGAATTTAATTATTTCTAATTTGTTTATCAATTTTGTCTAGTTATAGGTTTGAATTTTTATGCAAAAAATTCATATTATCATCATTAGATTATATATTACATATAATGTCCTGAAATTACATTCAATGCTCCATTTTAATTAAGAAATAACCCCAAGGGAGGGATCATACACCAGCAAATAAACAGCTGAATAAATATTTATTCAGAATAAAGAACAGTTAAATATTGAACACTGTCACTTTGATTTGAAGTTTTTTTTTGAAAAGAGGTGTGGAGCTGAGCGATGCAGTGCTACCAGAGAATTTATTGTTTTCACATAAGCAATCAGCATCCTCCCAGCACTTGTCAGGAATCTCTTGAATGGGATTTGGTATTTGCAGGAGAATGGCATCATTAGCACTGACCAGTTGTTTGACTCATTTGAACCACAGGTGGAAATTTCCCAGCTCCTGATGGATGTGGGCTGTTGGGAAAATATAGCAAGATCAGACAGAATTGAGAGTTCTAGCATCAAGCAAAGGTGTCCTGATTTTGCAAGCAAGTCTTCAACAACGAGCCAGGAATCTCACATGTCAATGGTGAGAAGTCTGTATGAATTTCTTCATCATTAATATCTAATCTCACCTCATCAATATGCATTCTGCTATGTGCCAGAGGGAAAGTGACAACTTCCAGTTTGAAACTCAGTGTGGATACGTAGTGGTCACTGCCTTGGACAGCAGTGACCAACATCTCATGACACACTCCGGGGCAGTGACTGCTCGGATTAACTGTCCATGGAGGATGGCATTGGACAGTCACCAGCCTTACCATCCTGACACATTTTCAACCCACATACAAGGCAACTGTCCACTTCAATGCAGCAGTTTGGAGTGAATCACCTCATTGCCAACAGATCTTGGATGTTTGTATCCTTTTTTTATTCATTTGTGGGAAGTGGGTATCACTCCCTGGGCCGACATTTTATTTCCCATCCGTAGTTGCCCATGAGAAGGTGGGGGTGAGCTGCCTTCTTGAACTGTTGCAGTCCATGAGCTGTAGGTTGACCCAGGATGCCTTTAGAGAGGGAATTTCAGGATTTTGACCCAGCAACACTGAAGGAACAGTGATATATTTCCAAGTCAGGATGTTGAATGGCTAGGAGGGGAACTTTCAGGGGCTGGTGTTCCCATGTATCCATTGCCTTGTCCTTCCAGATGGTTGTGTCTTTGGAAGGTGCTGTCAGAAGGATTTTGCTGAATTTCTGTACTGCATCTTGTACGTGGTACATAATGTTGCTGCAGGGCAATGGTGGTGGAGTGAGTAGATGTTTGTGAATGTTTGCCAATCAAGTGGGCTGCTTTATCCTGGATGGTGTCAAGCTTCTTGAATGTTGTTGGAGCTGCACCCATCCAGGCAAATGGGGAGCATTCCAATATACTCCTGACTTGTGCCTTGTAGATGGTGGATAGGCTGTGGGGAGTCAGGAGGTGAGTTATTTGCAGCAGGATTCCTAGCCTCTGACCTGCTCTTGGAGCCATTGTTTGTGTGATGAGTCCAATTGAGTTTCTGGCCATTGGTAACCCTCAGAATGGAAATTCAATGATAGTAACACAGCTGAATATCAAGGGATGATCCTAGATTCTTATTGGTGATGGTCAGTGCCTGGCATTTGAGTGGCACGAATGTTACTTATCATTTGTCAGCCTAAGCCTGGATATTGTCCAGATCTTGCTGCATTTAGAAACGGACTGCTTCAGTGTGTCAGGAGTTGTGAATGATGCTGAACATTGTGCAATCATCAGTGAGCATCCCCACTTCTGATCTCATGATGGAGGGAAGGTCATTGAAGAAGCAGCTGAAGATGGTTAAGCCTAGGACACTACTGTGAGGAACTCCTGCAGAGATGTCCTGGAGCTGAGATGACTGACCTCCAACAACCACAACCATCTTCCTTTGTGTCAGGTATGATCCTAACCAGCAGTGAGTTGCCCCATGATGCCCATTTATTCCAGTTTGTGAGGGCTCTTGATGCCACACTTGGTCAAATGCAGCCTTGATGCCAAGGGCTGTCCCTCTCCTCTCCCCTCCCCTCTGGAATTCAGCTCTTTTGTCCATGTTTGAACCAAGGCTGTAATGAGGTCAGGAGCTGAGTGGTGGAACCCAATGCTGAACAGAGTTTCTGGATTAATAGTTTAGTGATAATACCACCAGGCGATTGCCTCCTGTAGGATTTATGGGATCTGCTGTGATGTCTATATCCTTGAGAATTCTGAAAAAAAAACAGGAAAAGCCAGCAATACTCAGCAGGTCTGGCAGCTTCTGCGCAGAGAGAAACAGAGCTAATGATTTGAGTGCAGTCTGACTGCTCAGAAGAGAGCTGGCAGGTTCCTGGTTTAGTGTAAAGGCTAGATGCCTGCCAAGGATAGTTACTGGATCACAAGGGCACCTGTCACAAATGAAGCAATTACTCCGTCCCCTGCCTGCAGCCGTGTGTAGGTACAATATGGTCCATTCCTCAACTAGGGCCATGCTGGAGCAGAAGATGGTCTCCCTAAATTTAAGGTTCCAATATCTGGATCATTTTGAAGGGACCATTGCAGTACTCTCCAGGCAGATTGTGCTGTATAATCCTTCATCGCTGTGCTGTACAGGAAAACAGCTGTTGTGATGGACTCTGCAAGAGCTGAGAGAGTGACAACCATCTTCCGAGGCAGATGATGAAAACATTGAGCAGGAGGAATAATGGAGCAATGCAATATTGGCACAAGAGGCCAGACAGGATTGAATGAATCCCCAGCTCCAGTCGGTGTGAGCTGGACAATGTGATCAATCACTGACTGGCAATCTGCTGGGGCTCAATAGGTAAGTGAGCCCTCGGTCGTCCCACACACAAATGCAGCTTTCTCATTTCGGTTTTTGTTCTTCACTTGGGATTATTGCTGAATAAAAATAAACATTACCAACTTTTGAGGGCTTTCCAGCATGTAATGCTGTGGGTACCCTGTATGGATGGGAAAAGGGCTGTGGACAGGATGAGCCAGCTGACCACAGCACCATGGGGCAGTAGGCCATTCAAGGGGGGGGAACAAAAAGGCAAGTGGTTGTTATAGGGGATTCCATAATTAGGGGAACAGATAGTATCCATTGTGAGCTGGATTGGGAGTCCCAGATGGTGTGTTGCCTGCCTGCCCGGTGCCAGGGTACAGGACATTTCCAAACAGCTTGGAAGGATATTGGAGCGGGAGGGGGAGGATCCAGTTGTTGTGGTTCCATGTTGGCACTAACAACATAGACAAGGCTAGGGTGGAGGACCTGTTTGGGGATTATCAAACTCTAGGAAGGAAATTGAAGAACAGGTCCTCGAGGGTCATAATCTCTGGATTACTGCCCAAGCCACAGGCTGATTGGCATCGGGATAAGAAAATTAGGGAAGTAAACACGTGGCTAAGCTATTGGTGTGGGAAAGAGGGATTCCACTTCATGGGACATTGGCATCAGTTTTAGTACCGGTGCGATCTATACAAGTGAGATGGTCTCCACATGAACCGATCTGGAACCAGTGTGTTTTCGTGAAAAGGATAAATAGGGTGGTCACTAGGACTTTAAACTTGTGAGTCAGGGGAGAAGGGAAGGGAAAGGGAAAGCGACAGGAAGTATGGAGTCAAGCAGAAAGAAAAGCAGCAGGTTAGCATGTGTGCAGGGTTTAAGTTCAAGGCAGACAAGGAATGAAGCAAAAAGGAAGGATAACTTAGGACATATTGAATTCAAGAGTCGTGAGGTGATGTTGCAGCTGTACAGGACTTTGGTTAGGCCACATTTGGAGTACTGTGTGCAGTTCTGGTCGCCTCACTTTAGGAAAGATGTGGAAGCTTTGGAGAGGGTGCAGAGAAGATTTACCAGGATGTTGCCTGGAATGGAGAGTAGGTCATACGAGGATAGGTTGAGAGTTCTCGGCCTTTTCTCGTTGGAACGGCGAAGGATGAGGGGTGACTTGATAGAGGTTTATAAGATGATCAGAGGAATAGATAGAGTAGACAGTCAGAAACTTTTTCCCCGGGTACAACAGAGTGTTACAAGGGGACATAAATTTAAGGTGAAGGGTGGAAGGTATAGGGGAGATGTCAGGGGTGGGTTCTTCACCCAGAGAGTGGTGGGGGCATGGAATGCGCTGCCCGTGGGAGTGGTAGAGTCAGATTCATTGGCGACCTTTAAGCGGCATTTGGATAGGTACATGGATGGGTGCTTAATCTAGGATAGAAGTTCGGCACAACATCGTGGGCCGAAGGGCCTGTTCTGTGCTGTATTGTTCTATGTTCTATGTTCTATGTTCTATTACTGGAGGTGATGGAAATCATGAGGATAAGACAATTAGCATTAAGGTGCTTTACCTGAATGCTCGTAGTATTCATAACAAAGTAGATGAATTAACAGCACAAATCATCGTGAATGATTATGATGTGGTAGGCATCACAGAGATGTGGTTGCAGGAGGTTCAGGACTGGCAGTTAAACATCCAAGGATTTACAACTTATCGAAAAGACAGGGAGGTGGGCAGAGGGGGCGGGATCGCCTTGTTAGTTAAGAATGAAATTAAATCTATGGAACTGAATGACATAGGGTCAGAGGATGTGGAAGTCTGTGTGGGTGGAGTTGAGGAACTACAGGCAAAAAAACCATAATGGGAGTTAGGTACAGACCTCCCAGCAGTGGTCAGGACCAGGGGCGCAGGATCTACCAGGAAATAGAGACGGAATGTCAGACTGGGTGAATAATGTTGCAGTGGATCCAAAGAAAGGGAATTCATGGAATGCTTAGAGGATGGCTTTTTGGAACAGCTTGTGATGGAGCCCACAAGGGAGCAGGCAATTCTGGACTTAGTGCTATGTAATGAGCCAGGTTTATAAAATATCTTAAGGTAAAGGAACACTTAGGAGGCAGTGATCATAATATGATAGAATTCAATCTGCAGTTCGGAAGAGAGAAGGCAAAATCGGATGTAATGGTGTTACAGTTAAATAAAGGTAATTACAGGGGCATGGGAGAGGAACTGCTGAAAATCGACTGGAAGCAGAACCTAGTGGGGAAGACAGTACAGCAATAATGGCAGGAGTTTCTGGGTATAATTGAGGTCTCAGTACAGAGGTTCATCCCAAAGAAAAGCAAGATTATCCAGGAGGAATTAGACAGCCATGGATGACAAAGGAAGTCAGGAAAGAGAGAGCCTATAAAGTGGCCAAGAGCACTGGGAAATCAGAAGATTGGAAAGACTACAAAAACAAGCTGAGGATAATAAAGAGAGAAATAAGGAAGGAGAGGATCAAATATGAAGGTAGGCTAGCCAGTAATATTAGAAATGACAGTAAAAGTTTCTTTCAATACATAAGAAACAAATGAGAGGCAAAAGTAGACATTGGGCCACTTCAAACTGATGCAGGAAGGCTAGTGATGGGAGATCAGGAAATAGTTGGAGAACTTAATAAGTACTTTGTGTCAGTCTTCACAGTGGAAGATGTGAGTAATATCCCAACAATTAAAGAGAGCCAAGGGGCAGAGTTGAGTATGGTGGCCATTACAAAAGAGAAAGTGCTAGAAAAGTGAAAAGATCTAAAAACTGATAAATCTCCTGGCCCGGATGGGCTATGTCCTAGAGTTCTGAGGGAGGTGGCTAAAGAAATAGCAGAGGTGTTGGTTATAATCTTTAAAAAATCACGGAGTCAGGACAAGTCCCAGATGATTGGAAAATCGCTATTGTAACCCCCTTGTTCAAGAAAGGATCAAGACAAAAGATTGAAAATTACAGGCTGATTAGCCTAACCTCACTTGTTGGTAAAATTCTAGAATCCATTGTTAAGGATGAGATTTCTAAATTCTTGAAAGTGCAGGATCAGATTAGAACAAGTCAACATGGATTTTGTAAGGGGAGGTAGTGCCCGACAAACCTGTTAGAAATCTTTGAAGAGATAACAAGTAGGTTAGATCAGGGAAACCCAGTGGATGTTATCTTTCAAGACTTCTAAAAATCCTTTGATAAGGTGCCTCACAGGAGGCTGCTGAGTAAGGTGAGGGCCCATGGTGTTTGAGGTGAGCTATTGGGGATTGGCTGTCTGACAGAAGGCAGAGAGTTGGGATAAAAGGTTCTTTTTTGGAATGGCAGTTGGTGACAAGTGGGATCCCGCAGGGTTCAGTGTTGGGGCCGCAGCTGTTCACTTGATCTATAAATGATCTGGATGAGGGGACTGGGGGCATTCTAGCAAAATTCGCTGATGATACAAAGTTAGGTGGACAGGCAGGTAGTTCTGAGGAGGTGGGGAGGCTGCAGAAGGATTTAGACAGTTTAGGAGAGTGGTCCAGGAAATGGCTGATGAAATTCAATGTGAGCAAACACTTGGAAATAAAATACAGGCATGGACTATTTTCTAAACTGTGAGAAAATTCATAAAGCCAAAGTACAAAGGGATCTGGGAGTGATACTCCAGGATTCTCTAAAGGTTGACTTGCAGCTTGAGTCCATTGTAATGCAAAACGTAAATGTAAGCAAATTTAATGTTGTCATTTATCTCAAGAGAGTTGGAATGTAAAAACAGTGATGTGCTGAGATTTTATAAAGCTCTAGTTAGGCCCCATTTGGAGTACTGTGTCCAGTTTTGGGCCCCACACCTCAGGAAGGACCTACTGGCACCGGAGCATATCCCGAGGGAATTCACATGGATGATCCCTGGAATGGTTGGCCTAACATATGATATATGGCTGAGAATCCTGGGATTGTATTCATTAGAGTTTAGAAGGTTGAGGGGAGATCTAATAGAAACTTATAAGATAATGTATGGCTTAGAAAGGGTGGACACTGGGATTTTGTTTCCATTACGCGGGGATACTAGGACCCATGGGCACAGCCTTAGAATTAGAGAGGGTCAATTTAGAATGGAAGTGAGGAGACATTTCTTCAGCCAGAGAGTGGTGGGCCTGTGGAATTCATTGCCAATGGAGGCCAGGGCATTAAATATCTTCAAGGCAGAGATTGACAAGCTCTTGATCTCGCAAAGAACTAAGGGATACAGGGAGAGTGCGGGTAAGTGACGTTGAAATGCCCATCATCCATGATTGAATGGTGGAGTGGACTCGATGGACCAAATGGCCTTACTTCCACTCCTATGTCTTTTGCTCTTATGGTCTTATGGTATTAATGAAAGTGTGGCACTCCATTCGACAGAGTTTGAAGATGGGATGATACTAAGGGCAGGAGACCCTTGTAGCTTGGTTCTAAAGTAACAATCCATTGAGGAATGGGCAATTGCAAATGCTATGAAGTATCATCATGCCACCCATGTGACCAGACAAGTATTTCTTTCTCATTCCCCTCCTACTACGTGCAATTCAAAGGTCAGCTCCTGACTGGCAGCACTTGATCAAATGCACAAAAGATTCAAGATCAGACAATGGAATTCAAAAATTGATAGTCCTTTTTACCACTACCATAATATTTGGAAGGCTCAAGAAGTTTAATGCAGGTTCTTGAAGAGTTCTCACATGAGAAGCAGTAACAGACAAAGCAGGTACTCTGTGAATGGTTCCAAAGGAGATCCAGGAACGGGCTCCTGGGATACTGACAAGCACAGGAAATTGCAAACAGGAGATGCTGAACAAAGAAACTTTGGGAGTGCAGGTTCATAGCTCCTTGAAAATGGAGTTGCAGGTAGATAGGATATGGTTTGGTATGCTTTCCTTTATTGGTCGGAGCAGTGAGTATAGGAGTTGGGAGGTCATGTTGTAGCTGTACAGTACAGGTTAGGCCACTTTTGGAATATTGGGTGCAATTCTGGACTCCCTCCTATTGCAAGGATGTTTTGAAACTTGAAAGGGTTCAGAAAAGATTTACAAGGATGTTGTCAGGGTTGGAGGATTTGAGCTAAAGAGAGTGGCTGAATATACTGGGGCTGTTTTCCCTGGAGCCTTGGAGGCTGAGGGGTGACCTTATAGAGGTTTCTAAAATTATGAGGGGTATGGATAGGATAAATCGACAAAGTCTTTTCCCTGGGATCGGGGAGTCCAGAACTAGAGGGCATAGGTTTAGGGTGAGAGGGAAAAGATTTAAAAGGGACCTAAGGGGCAACGTTTTCACACAGAGGGTGGTACGTGTATGGAATGAGCTGTGGTGGAGGCTGGTACAATTAAACATTTAAAAGGCATCTGCATGGGTATATGAATAGGAAGGGATTAGAGGGATATGGGCCAAGTGCTGGCAAATGGGATTAGATTCATTTCGGATATCAGGTTGGCATGGATGAGTTGGATCGAAGGGTCTGTTTCCATGCTGTACATCTCTATGATTCTCTGTCATGTTACAAATATTAACAAGACTGTGGATAGAATGGAGAATGAAAATCCAGACACTTGCCCAGAAAAAGACAAATATAGGATTATTGTCAGAAAACATTTCTGCACATAATAAACACAAGAACCTTTTTAATCAGGCATTGAACACAATAACCACACCAGCAAATCGATCCAGTGATGGAACAGTAAGAGGCTTGTTCTCAATGATGGTCTTTGATGTCCTGAATTGCTATCCTCAGCTGAAAGATCATTTGATTATCTTATGATCATTTCACCCCAGCTCTGAGTTAGTTTTAATGTGGACTGTGATTAGTATCCTCTCGCTAAGACAAAAAAATCAATTCCTTTGACATCAAACATTTTCAAAAATATATTTAACAACTTTTGTGATGTTGAAAAATGTTGTTGAAGTGAATAAAGCAAAAAAGTAGATTGAGTGACCATTAGCTGATAGTCGTTTCTTTTGTTGTAATCTAGTCAATTTGTGATTGGGATTTATTTTGGTGGTTGCTCTTTTAACCGATTAGAACATACCCCATTCCAGGGAGAGTGACTGGAATGTATTTTGATTGGATTATTCAATGTCAGTCCGGGCAAGGTGAGGCTGGCAATATTGAATGTCGTCTATCTGGATTGGATTCTTTTCTGCTGACAGTTGTTGATCACTGTCAAATTGTTAAGTGATAATCATATGAAAATCATTAATTGGTATGAATATCAATGAGCACCAGAACATCCAGTCCATGACAGTGTACAATGGTGACAAGATCAGAGGAGTAACAAATATTCATGAGTTTCACAGAATTGATTACAAGACTATATCTTAATGTTGATGTTTATGAAATATTTGAGCTTCACTCTCACAGTTTACAATTTCTGCTGGACTCCTTAATGAGATTACTGTTTGCTCTGTAATCACTCCTGGCTATCCAGTATCCACTACTGATTCCCAGCTGTATTATTTCCAGCACGATCAGGTATTGTATACACTGTACAGAGATAGCACTGATTAATATCTGGCTACTTATTTTCAGCATTCATCTGTTTGTGTTTTGATATCATTAACTTACTCCAATTCATTTCAGTGTGACAATGTAACTGCTATCAAAGGGATTTATCCACAGACTTTGACAAGTTAGTCTAAAATTGTGTGTATCGTGCTCAGCATGAGATGATTTCTATTTTCCCACTAGTCTTGGAAAAAATTGTTTGCGACAAATGCTGTGGACTTATTGCGTACCGTGGTACCATAGGGATGGAGGTGAAGGCATCAGCTGTGAAGGATTTCATCGTGAAGGATTAGAGGTTAGAAACTGGATGACATGTACAATTAACATTGCAGAATGAACTGAACATATTCCAAGTATCTTCATTTCTGTATTGTATGTTATTGACATCTTAGAGAGTTTAAATGACCACCGTTAGGATTGGAATAATGGAATTAGGTTTGGTGTTGTTTAATCATCCTCAGCAAACAGTGAGGTACAATCCCATTTCACAGCAACTAAAACATTTCTTCAAACTGAGAAGTCTCTGTGAAGTTTCAGGGCCCAGGATGCCACAACGTTCAAAAACAAGAAGAAGTTGAGACAATTAACAAATGTTCCTGTGCCTGGGTTCCATTGAAAGGTCACAGACTTGAAGCATTAAAACCAGCAGGAGCAGGATGGGATGAATGGCCTGCTTCTCTATCATTCATCAAATGTCGTTCCCTCGGCACAGATGCTGCTCGTCTGAATTGAATAGTTTTGGCATTTTTATGTATTTTTTTGTTTCAAAGTTCCAGCATTTGCAGTATTTTGTTTTTATAATTAAACTAGTTTCCAACAGAAATACAAATAATTTCCTTTAACTTTGAACCTATTCTTTGATCTGAAGATCATAATGCTACTTTCAAGTCTCCCCAGGCCCATGACCCCACATCCAAATGTCAAGCCATTGTTACCAGGACCTTTACCAGGAGGTAATATCATTACCTCCGGTGATCTTCCTCCCCATTGCCTCCAACCGAGTAATCTCCCAACCCCTGCTTCGACTTCCTTCTGAAAATCCACAAACCAGACTGTCCCAGCAAACCCATCCTATCAGCCTGTTCCTACCTCACTGAGCTCATTTCCTCCTACCTTCACACCATCCTCTCTCCACTTGTCCAGACCCTGCCAACCGACATCCGTGACTCCTCTGATGCCCTTTGCCATGTTGACAATTCCCAGTTCCCTGGCCTTAGCTGCCTGCTGTTCACCATGGATGTCCAATCCCTCTATTCCTGCATTCCCCAGCAGGACGGTCTGAGAAGTCTCAGCTTCTTCCTCAACCAGAGGCCAATACAATCCCCATTAACCACCACCCTCCCCCTCCTCCACCTCTCACTGAACAATTTCTCCTTTAATTCATCTCACTTCTGCCAGATCAAAGGAGTGGCTGTGGGCATCCACGTGGGTCCCAGTTATTCCTGCCTCTTTATGGGATATGTGGAAGAATCCTTGTTCCAGTCCTAAACTGAAACATTTTCTCAACACATCAAATACTGCAGTACTGCTTCATGCTCCTGCCTGGTCTGTGAAATTTTGTTCATTTTGCCTCCAATTTCCACTCCTTTATAATTTCCACATTGTCCATCTCTGACACTTCCCTTCCTTTCCTTGACCTCTCCGTCTTCATTTTGAGGAATAAACAGTCCACTTGCATCCGCTACAAAGCCACTGACTCCCATAGCTACCTTCACTCAGCTTGTCACACCCCCACATCCTGCAAGAACTCCATCCCATTCTCCCAGTTCCTTTGCTGACGTTGTATCTACTTGGATGATGCCACTTTCCAAAATAGCATCACTGCCATGGCTTGCTTCTTCCATAACCATGGTTTCCTGCCCATTGTGGTTGGCAGGCCCCTCAAACACTCCTGACCTATCACCCGTGCTTTTGCCCTTGCCCCTTCCCATCACTCACAACAGCAAGATCGAGTTCCCCTTGTCCTCACTTTCCATCCCACCAGCCTCCGCATTCAAAAGATTGCATTCAAATCCACCATTTCAGACAATTCCAGCAGAATGCTACCACCAAACACATCTTCCCCTCAGTCCCCCATCTGCATTTCACAGGGATCGTTCCCTCTGGGACACCCTAGTTCATTCCACAACCACTAACATCATTCCCCATCCCCATGACACCATCCCATGTAACTGCAGAAGGTGCATTACCTGCCCCTTCACCTCCTCTCTGCTCTCCATTCAAGGACCTAAACAGTCTTTCCAGGTGAAGCAGCATTTCAGCTGTACCTTGCCCACTCTTGTGTATTATATTCACTGCACCCAATGCAGCCTACTCTACATTGGAGAAACCAAATGCAGACTGGGTGACCACTTTGCAAAATACCTCCAGAATGTGAGCGAGCATGACCCTGACCTTCCCATAGCCAGTCACTTTAACTCAGCATCCTGCTCCCACGCCCACATGTCTGTCCTTGGCCTGCTGCAGTGTTCCAGTGAATCCCAGCACAAACTGGAGAAACATCTCATCTTCAGACTAGGCACTTTACTGCCTTCTGGACTTCATATTGAATTCAACACTTCAGATTGTACCAGGTCCTATTTCTTACATTTCCTCTTACATTACTTGTTACATTCTCTGTTACCATGTCCTGTCTCCCCTCCTCCATCCCAGTGGGACTGTCTGGCCTTTCCAGTCTGGCAGTTAGACATACCATTCTCACATTCCAATCATTTAATTGGAACTATCAACATCTTTTCTAACTCTAAAATCCCCAAACACTTCCACACACCCCCCCCCAACTATAGCATCAATGCTGCCCCCTCCACACTTCACGTCAGCTCTGATGAACAGTCATCTCAACTCAAAACATTACCTTGTTCTCACTCCCTGGATGCTGTCTGACCCACTGTGATCTCCAGCATTTGTTGTTTTCAGAACAGATTCCAGCCTCTGCTGCAATTTGATCCTCCTTTCAAACTTTCCTTGTTTACCCTGCAATCTTACTTTGATCTGAACATATTCAACATATTGTCTCGCTATCACCATTGTAAACAGCAAACCCGAGAATGCAACTTTAAAAAAAGGGTTTTGTGATTTACACATGAAAGAAGTGAAACTATCGCTGTATTCTAACAGATGAAAGGCTTAACAGACAATTAAGTTTTCAATGTATAATTTCAGTTACATCACACTGTAAATTTTTGCTATAAATTCTGTGTGTTAGGATTGAGCCCTCCACTATCACCTGATGAAGGAGCGATGCTCCAAAAGCTAGTGCTTCCAAATAAACCTGTTGGACTTTAACCTGGTGTTGTGTGATTTTTAACTTTGTCCTCCCCACAAATCTAGGTGAACAGGGCCTTAGCATCGACATCATACTGAGAATAACCACATTAGCTGAATGACCAGTTCACTTACTTTTGGTGATCTTGGCAGCTTTGGACTCTGACTTACTTTCTGTTGAGTTTAAATCAGGTAAATTAAAGTTCCACCTCAAAGGCTCCACATGAGTGTTTCTAGATTTCTGTTGTATATTTGGAGAGATTAATGGAGCTCTCAAACTCGCAGCCAAGGACTGGTCATCATGTGTCTCTATTGTTGCTATCAATTATTTTGTTGGCCAATCTTCGTGGTAATGTGTCCTTTAAAGGCCAGGCATGGGAACCTTTCCAAAAGGCCATGAAGATCTGCTGGATCAGTGGTAACCAGTCCCTTGCAAAACCATGGTCACCATCTTGTGCAAAGGCACCAATGGCTCATATTGGTTTAGGTTAACACCTCAAACAGGCCAAGTCTTTTAAAAGAAGATTATCTTGATCAGTCACCTTGATTGAATGGTAACAGTGTTAAAATGGAGATTGGGCAGCCAACTATCTGATCTATCAGCAGCTTTGTTTCTAAACTTATGAAGCTGATATGTTCTAAAGATTCAACTTTTGGACCTCATACTATCTAACTCATCCACCAGCAATCTCAGCGGTGAACTTGATTGAGAATGCAGAAATAAAACAAGAATTGAATGCTGAGGAAGGGTCACTGGACCTGAAACGTTAACTTTGATTTCTCTTCACAGACCTGCTGAGCTTTTCCAACACCTTCTGTTTTTGTTATTGTCTGCTTTATTCCATTGTTGTTGCTATTCTCTTGGACGAAGCTGAGATAAATATCCTGTACTGTGTGACACAGCACATTCTGAGCTGCTGACGACTAATGATCGCTTATCTTCACTGCCATTCGTTTTTTCATATCCATGGGACAGGGACAGGTGTATCATGGGACAGGGGAGGTGTATCATCAGGGGACAAGGGGAGGTGTATCATCAGGGGACAAGGGGAGGTGTATCAACATGGGACAGGGGGAGGTGTATCATCAGGGGACAAGGGGAGGTGTATCAACATGGGACAGGGGGAGGTGTATCATCAGGGGACAAGGGGAGGTGTATCATCAGGGGACAAGGGGAGGTGTATCATCAGGGGACAAGGGGAGGTGTATCAACATGGGTCAGGGGGAGGTGTATCAACATGGGACAGGGGGAGGTGTATCATCAGGGGACAAGGGGAGGTGTATCATCAGGGGACAAGGGGAGGTGTATCAACATGGGTCAGGGGGAGGTGTATCATGGGTCAGGGCGAGGTGTATCAACATGGGACAGGGGGAGGTGTATCATCAGGGGACAAGGGGAGGTGTATCAACATGGGACAGGGGGAGGTGTATCAACATGGGACAGGGGGAGGTGTATCATCAGGGGACAAGGGGAGGTGTATCATCAGGGGACAAGGGGAAGTGTATCAACATGGGTCAGGGGGAGGTGTATCATGGGTCAGGGGGAGGTGTATCATGGGACAGGGGGAGGTGTATCATGGGACAGGGGGAGGTCTATCATCAGGGGACAGGGGGAGGTGTATCAACATGGGACAGGGAGAGGTCTATCATCATGGGACAGGGGGAGGTGTAATGAGTACTGGGTGTCCTTGAAAGTGAAAGGAAGCCTGCAGGAGCAGCAAGCAGTGAAGAAGACAAATGGTATATTGGTTACATAGCATGAGGCTTTGAGTGTAGGAACAGGGATGTCGTGCTGCAATTATACAGGGTTTCAGTAAGATCACACTTGGAGTATTTTGTGCAGTTTTAGTTTCCTTATCTGAGGAAGGATGTTCTAGCAATGGAGGGAGTGCAGTGAAAGTCCACCAGACTGATTCCTGGGATGGCAGGACTGATGTCTGTCGAGAGACTGATTGGTTATCACTATATTCACTGGGGTTTAGAAGGATAGGGGGGGGGGGGGTGGAATCTGACAGAAACCTAAAAAAAATGTAACAGGACTAGGCAGGGGTAAATGCAGAAAGGAAATTCCCAATGACCGGGGAGTCCAGAACCAGGCGTCACAGTCTAAGGATATGGATGGGCCAGTCAGTTCTGAGATGGGAAGAGATTTCTTCATCCAGAGAGTGGGGAGACTGGAGTTCTTTGTTATAGAAAGTGGTTGAGACCAAAACATTGAATGTTTTCAAGAAGGAGTTGGATAGAATTCTTAGGGCTAAAGAAATCAAAGGGTATGGGAAGAAAATGGGCCAGGGGACTGCGCTGGATGGTCAGCTAGGACCACAGCTGATTGGTGGAGCAGGATCAAAGAGCCAAGTGGCCAATTCCTGTTCCAAGTTTCTGTGCTTCTATGTGACAGTCAGAATTAAAATGCATTTTGTTCTTTTCTGAAATACAACATGGCATATTAATGTTGAATATTCTACCAAGAAACTAATGTATCCCAAAACAAGACATCACTAAAAGTTTTTAAATCAAGATGGCATGATAGATTAGCCAGATTGAGCCTTTGCTGAATTGGTAACAATTTCAGAATCACATTTAAATTAACAGGACTCTGGAAGACGATTGTTCTGAATAGGGTTGATCTTTTTGCTCTAGGTCACTGATGTGAGGCTGCTGTAATTATATTTCTTAAAAATTGTAAAATTCTGGATTTCATATTGTTCACAAATGAAGCCAATTAAATTAAATCTCCAAATTATTACATTCTGTGCATGTACTGGGCAATTTCACAGAGTTTGAGCTGGCTGACAATCAGCTAAATGAGCCTTGCGTTTGATTGTTTGGCTCGTGGACAATGTTATTTGGATTGTTTGGAAGCTATTTCAAAGGAAATAAAATCAACATAACACTGCTTCACAACCCCAGGCTGTTTGGAATTCGAGATGATCAAGTTGAAAACTCATATCACAGCCAGATGTTACATGTACAATGGGAGGAATGGTAAGAACTTGAAAGATATTGTGAGTGGAATGCTTTTTGGACTGTTTTGCTTCTTTAAAACTAGTCATAGAGTCATAGAGATGTACAGCAGGAAAACAGACCCTTCGGTCCAAATCATCCATGCCAACCAGATATCCCAACCCAATCTAGTCCCACCTGACAGCACCCAGCCCATATCCCTCTAAACCCTTCCTATTCATATACCCATCCAGATGCCATTTAAATGTTGCAATTGTACCGGCCTCCACCACTTCCTCAGCCTCTGACACTCCAGGGAAAACAGCCCCAGCCTGTTCAGCCTCTCCCTGTAGCTCAAATCCTCCAACCCTGGCAACATCCTTGTAAATCTTTTCTGAATCCTTTCAAGTTTCACAACATTTTTCCAATAGGAAGGAGACCAGAATTGCACTCAATATTCCAACAGTGGCCTAACCAATGTCCTGTACAGCTGCAACATGACCTCCCAACTCCTGTACTCAATACTCTGACCAATAAAGGAAAGCATACCAAACGCCTTCTTCACTATCCTATCTACCTGTGACTCCACTTTCAAGGAGCTATGAACCTGCACTCCAAGGTCTCTTTGTTCAGCAACACTCCCTAGGACCTTACCATTAAATGTATAAGTCCTGCTAAGATTTGCTTTCCCAAAATGCAGCACCTCACATTTATCTGAATTAAACTCCATCTGCCACGTCTCAGCCCATTGGCCCATCTGGTCAAGATCCTGTTGTAATCTGAGGTAATCTTCTTCACTGTCCACTACACCCCCAAGTTTGGTGTCATTTTACAAATACAAAAGGGTAACTAGGGAGAGAATAGGGCCCCTCAAAGATCAGCAAGATGGCCTTTGTGTGGAGACGCAGAAAATGGGGGAGATACTAAATGAGTATTTTGCATCAGTATTTACTGTGGAAGAGGATATGGAAGATATAGACTGTAGGAAAATAGATGGTGACACCTTGTAAAATGTCCAGATTACAGAGGAGGAAGTGCTGGATGTCTTGAAATGGTTAAAGGTGGATAAATCCCCAGGACCTGATCAGGTGTACCCGAGAACTCTGTGGGAAGCTAGAGAAGTGATTGCTGGGCACCTTGCTGAGATATTTGTATCATTGATAGTCACAGGTGAGGTGCCGGAAGACTGGAGGTTGGCTAATGTGGTGCCACTGTTTAAGAAGGGTGGTAAGGACATCCAGGGAACTATAGACCGGTGAGCCTGACCTCGGTGGTGAGCAAGTTGTTGGAGGGAATCCTGAGGGGCAGGATGTACATGTGTTTGGAAAGGAAAAGACTGATTCGGGATAGTCAACATGGGCTTTGTGCGTGGGAAATCGTGTCTCACAAACTTGATTGAGTTCTTTGAAGAGGTAACAAAGAAGATTGATGAGGGCAGAGCAGAAGATGTGATCTATATGGACTTCAGTAAGGTTCCCCATGGGAGACTGATTAGCAAGGTTAGATCTCTTGGAATACAGGGAGAACTTGCCATTTGGATATAGATCTGGCTCATAGGTTGGTGGTGGAGGGTTATTTTTCAGACTGGAGGCCTGTGACCAGTGGAGTGAGAACAAAGAACAAAGAACAAAGAAAATTTACAGCCCAGGAACAGGCCCTTCAGCCCTCCAAGCCTGAGCCGATCCAAATTCACTGTCTAAATCTGTCAGTCAATTCCTAAGCATCTGTATCCCTCTGCTCCCCACCTACTCCTGCATCTGTCCAGATGCATCTTAAATGAATCTACCGTGCCTGCCTCTACCACCTCTGCTGACAACGCGTTCCAAACGCCCACCACCCTCTGTGTAAAGTACTCGCCGCGTGTGTCCCCCTTAAACTTTCTACCTCTCCCCTTGAAAGCATGACCTCTCGTTATGGAATCCCTCACCCTGGGAAAAAGCTTGTCTCCATCCACCCTGTCTATACCCTTCATGATTTTGTAAATCTCAATCAGGTCCCCGCTCAATGTCCTTTTTTCTAATGAAAATAAACCTAACCTACTCAACCTCTCTTCATAGCTAGCATCTTCCATACCAGGCAACATCCTCGTAAACCTTCTCTGCACTCTCTCCAAAGCATCCACATCCTTTGGGTAATGTGACGACCAGAATTGTACACAGTATTTTAAATGTGGCCGAACCAATGTTCTGTACAATTTTAACATGACTTGCCAGCTCTTATATTCAATACCCCGTCCAATGAAGGCAAGTATACTATATGCCTTCTTGACCACTCTATCCACCTGTGCAGCAACCTTCATGGTACAATGGACCTGCACTCCCAGATCTCTCTGCCCATCAACTTTTCCATTCATTGTATAATTTGGTCTAGAATTAGACTTGCCTAAATGCATCACCTCACATTTGTCTGGATTGAATTCTATCTGCCACTTTTCCGCCCAACTCTCCAATCTATCTATATCCTCCTGTATTCTCTGACAGTCCCTTATGCTTTCTGCTACTCCACCAATCTTTGTGTCATCTGCAAACTTGCTGATCAGACCAACAGTGCCCTCTTCCAGATCATTTATGTATATTACAAACAACAGTGGCTCCAACACTGATCCCTGTGAAACACCACTGGTCACCTTTCTCCATTTCGAGAAACTCCCTTCAACTACTACTCTCTGTCTCCTGTTGCTCAACCAGTTCTTTATCCCCCTAGCTAGAACACCCTGCACACCATGTAATTTCACTTTCTCCATTAGTCTACAATGAGGAACCTTATCAAATGTCTTACTAAAGTCCACGTATATGACATCAACAGCCCTTCCTTCATCTATCAACTTGGTCACTTTCCTCAAAGAACTCTATTAAGTTGGTACAGCACAATCTTCCCCGCACAAAACCATGTTGCCTATCACTGATAAGCCCATTCTTTTCTAAATATAAATAGATCCTATCTCTTAGTACATTCTCCAGCAACTTCCCCATCACCGACATCAGGCTCACTGGTCTGTCGTTACCCGGAATATCCCTACTACCCTTCTTGTATAAAGTGACAACATGGGCAACTTTCCAGTCCTCCGGTACCTCACCTGTATTTAAGGATGCCACAAAGATATCTGTCAAGACCCCAGTTATTTCCTCTCTCACCTCCCTCAGCAACCTGGGATAGATCCCATCCGGTCCTGGGGATTTGTCCACCTTAACAACCTCTAGCCTACCCAACACATCTTCCCTACTTATGCCAACGTGATCCAGACTAATCAAACTTCTATCTCTAACCTCAACATTCATCATGTTCCTCTCCTCAGTGAACACTGATTAAAGTAATCATTCAGAATCTCACCCATTCTCTCAGGTTCGACATACAACCTTCCTTCATTTTCTTTTAGTGGACCAATCTTTTCTCTAGTTACCCTCTTGCTTCTTATATAAGAATAAAATGCTTCGGGATTATCCTTAATTCTGCTCGCTAAAGCTATTTCATGACCCTTATAGCCCGCTTGATTCCTCGTTTAAGATTGATCCCACTGTCCCGATATCCCTCCAGGGCCCGTTCTGTTCTTAGCTGCCTTGACCTTATGTACACTTCCCTTTTCCTCTTGGCTAGTCGTACAGTTTCTCCTGTCATCCACGGTTCACGAATCTTGCCCTTCCTATCCTTTGCCTTCAACGGGACATGCCTATCCTGCACTATCTTTGATCTATCTTTGAAAGCCTCCCACATCTCACATGTGGACTTTTCTTCAGATAGCTGTGTCCAATCCACATTTCCCAGCTCCTGCCTAATTTTGATATAATTGGCCTTGGCCCAGTTTAGTACTCATCCCTTCGGACGACTCTCTTCTTTATCTACGAGTATTCTAGTGCCACAAGGATCGGTGCTGGGTCCTCTACTTTTTGTCATTTACATAAATGACTTGAGTGCGAGCATAAGAGGTATAGTTAGTAGGTTTGCAGATAGAGTTTTCGAGTCATAGAGATGTACCATTGATTTCCCTACACTCTATATCTTCCATGTCCTTTTCCACAGGAAATACTGAAGCAAAATACTTGTAAGTATCTCCCCCATCTCCTGCAACTCCACGCAAAAGTCACCTTGCTGATCTCTGAGGAGCCCTATTCTCTCCCTAATCGCCCTTTTGTCCTTAATGTATTTGTAAAAACCCTTTGGATTCTCCTTAATTCTATTTGCCAAAGCTATCTCATGTCCTCGTTTTGCCCTCCTGATTTCCCTCTTAAGTATACTCTTACTTCCTTTATACTCTTCTAAGGATTCACTCGATCTATCCTGTCTATACCTGACATATGCTTCCTTCTTTTTCTTAACCAAACCCTCAATTTCTTTAGTCATCCACCATTCCCTGTACCTACCAGCCTTCCCTTTCACCCTGACAGGAATATACTTTCTCTGGATTCTTGTTATCTCATTTCTGAAGGCTTCCCATTTTCCAGCCGTCCCTTTACCTGTGAACATCTGCCTCCAATCAGCTTTCGAAAGTTCTTGTCTAATACTGTCAAAATTGGCCTTTCTCCAATTCAGAATTTCAACTTTTAGATCTGGTCTATCCTTTTCCACCGCTATTTTAAATCTAATAGAATTATGGTCGCTGGCCCCAAAGTGCTCCCCCACTGACACCTCAGTCACCTGCCCTGCCGTATTTCCCAAGAGTAGGTCAGGTTTTGCACCTTCTCTAGTAGGTACATCCACATCCTGAATCAGAAAATTGTCTTGTACACACTTAACAAATTCCTCTCCATTTAAACCCTTAACACTATGGCAGTCCCAGTCGATGTTTGGAAAGTTAAAATCCCCTACCATAACTACCCTATATTTCTTACAGATAGCTGAGATCTCCTTACAAACTTGTTTCTCAACTTCCCTCTGATTATTGGGGGGTCTATTATGCAATCCCAATAAGATCATTCCTTTCTTATTTCTCAGTTCCACCCAAATAACTTCCCTGGATGTATTTCCAGGAATATCCTCCCTCAGCACAGCTGTAATGCTATCCCTTATCAAAAATGCCACTCCCCCTCCTCTCTTGCCTCCCTTTCTATCCTTCCTGTAGCATTTGTATCCTGGAACATTAAGCTGCCAGTCCTGCCCATCCCTGAGCCATGTTTCTGTAATTGTTATGATATCCCAGTCCCATGTTCCTAACCAGGCCTTGAGTTCATCTGCCTTCCCTGTTAGGCATTGAAATAAATGCAGTTTAATTTATCAGTCCTACCTTATCCCTGCCTGCCCTGACTGTTTGACTCATCTTTATTCTCAACTGTACCAGTCTCAGATCGATCTCTTTCCTCACTATCTCCCTGGGATCCCCCCCCACCTTACTAGTTTAAATCCTCCTGAGTAGCTCTAGCAAATTTCCATGCCAGTATATTAGTCCCCTTCCAATTTAGGTGCAATCCATCCTTCTTGTACAGGTCACTTCTACCCCAAAAGAGATTCCAATGATCCAAAAATGTGAATCCTTCTCCCATACACCAGCTCCTCAGCCATGCATTCATCTGCTCTAAGGAAGACTTTTCTGCTTAACAGAACCTGAGACAGTCAAAAGCTTTTATTGTGAATATTATGAGACTTAATGAATTTTAGTTTGCCAGGTTTTATGAAATCTTATACTTAATTTGTAAGTTTCTACATATTCTTCATTACATAGATAAGTACAACAGATAATTTAGCCTGTACAGATATAAAACAATTGAATAATTCTGAACCATGCAACCCAAGATGTACATTCCTTGCTAACAAGAGATGTGGCTGAGTCATGGAGATTTCAGTCCAGCTATTTCTAAATCTCAAAATACATTTGATCAATCATGAAATTAATGAATTAAAGTTTCTGTTACATTTGGACCAAATCATTTTATAAATCTTTTAAAAATGGTTGTGTAACAGCTCGGTATGGCAACTGCTCAGCCCAGGACCGTAAGAAACTTCAGAAGGTTGTGTGCACACTCCAGACTATCAGAGAAACTAACCTTCCATCCATGGACTCCATTTACATATCCTGTTGCTGCTGAAAGGCTACCAACATTATCAAAGACCCCTCCCACCCCAGTAATACTCTCTTACAACCTCTTCCGTCTGGCAGAAGATACAGGAACTTGAACACAAGCACCAACAGGTTCAGGAATAGGTTATTAGACTGCGGAATGGACTCTCTAACTTTAAATCATGTTGCACTTGTTAATGTTGACCTTGCCGAGTGCACACCCTGAGCAATGGAACTTGTATGCCTCTGTCTAGCTTTGATCTGTATGTCCTTCCTTACTATGATCTTCCTGCAGAGTTACAGCGTCCCCCCAGTTCTGAAAGCTACTGGTAATTTAAAGAAAACACAGTTACAGGAATTTCATGCAAAAGATCATTTTTCCATTGCAATATGGAGAGGTGATGACCAGACTATTAATGCAGTAAGCTCCAGAAATACTCTTGGGACACAGGTTTGAATCCCACTAAGGCAGATGGTAGAACTTGAATTCAATAAAAATCTGGAATTAAGAGTCTAATGATGAATGTGAACACATTGCTGATTGTTGTGAAAAATTCACCTGGTTCAACAATATCCTTTAGAGCAGAAAACTGTTGTCCTCACCTGGTCTGGTCTACATGTGACTCCAGACCCACAGCAATGTGGGGGACTTTTAACAGCCTATTGGGTAATGAGCAATAAATGCTGCCAAGCCAGTTAGACCCACGTCCCATGAATGAATGTTTAAAAATATCTTCACACATTCTGGAATCATCAAAAGGTCATAAAGCCTACAATTAGACATTACAATCACTATCTGATAACCTAATGTTGGAAACTCTGTAAGTGGGGTTTGTCATAGAATCAAACAGCCTGTCAGTCTGTGGAAACATTATCAACATTTTCAGGACAGAGATTGTAATGGGGTTGGTTTTTAGCAGATTTTGTTTCTCTGAGGTAGTCTTGCGCACTTGTTTAGGACCTAACAGTACAATTAGAAAGAAACAATGTAAAAACCACCAAGAATTAATATTCATTCTTGACCATGGAATAGACATATTCCATCCAACACAATACAAAGTTAGACCAAAACAAACTAACTATGAAATTTCACTTTGAAATCCTTCAAAACCATTGGAACTAATAGCTGCCTTATTGAACAATTCATCCCAATAGCCTGGTTGTACATGACCATATGTGCAACACCCTGGTCTTCAACATTACCTGATCACAAAGGTAACATCGCAGTTATGTTTTCACAAGTAATCCTCATCTGTATGGTCAACCTCAATCAATATTTCACATTTTGGAACTTATTTTTTGATAATATTGGAATCAGGCTGTCACGGGCTTATTGGAAATCAAATTCCACTATTATTGGAATTGCAACAAATGTGAAGATTCAGTTAAATGACCAAAATTCTAATCTGCCTTCGACTGACTTCTCCCCAACATAAAAAACAGAGGAATCAGATTCTTGAGTTAACAATGAAAAATCTCCAGGTGTTATACCACAAAAGAACAAGCACAGTAAAAAAACCCCAAAATTTCTAACTTGAGTATTTGAAACGTCCCTTTAACAAAAAAATCACATGAAACACTCACACTCCACATGGACAGAGAAAAATAAAACACAAAGGCAATGAGAGGAGGAGAAGGAAAAAACCCAAAGGATACAGTTCGATAGAGACAGTCCTAACAGATCACCAGCCTTCAGCTCACTTTGAGACAGCTCTAAGTGGAGAGGATTTCCCAGAAGATTGCACATATCGAATCAGAAATTTCATTTCCTGGTTGATTGTTTGGACTGGGGGCTTTCTTTTAGGTTTCATGCCCTCACACTGCATATGTTAGCCGCATCCTGACCAATCAGAGGCTTGTTGCTGTGCTGACCTGCCTGAGCCCATAATAAATGGTGCCAGTTTGGCTGGATTCAACGTTCCCAGAGGGTAACATTGTCTTATTTGTATCAATTAACTTCATTCGTTTTTACAAGTTGTAAATTAGATTAGATTACTTACAGTGTGGAAACAGGCCCTTCGGCCCAACAAGTCCACACCGCCCCGCCGAAGCGCAACCCACCCATACCCCTACATCTACGGGCAATTTAGCATGGCCAATTCACCTGACCTGCACATCTTTGGACTGTGGGAGGAAACCGGAGCACCCGGAGCAAACCCACACAGACACGGGGAGAACGTGCAAACTCCACACAGTCAGTCGCCTGAGGCGGGAATTGAACCCGGCTCTCTGGCGCTGTGAGGCAGCAGTGCTAACCACTGTGCCACCGTGGCGCCCCAAATAATTCCTTGTACCTTCTCCCCTTTCTAAAATGGTGTCCATGTTTCTCATTTTCAGTCCATTGCACAAAAATAAATATAAATGGTATGTTTTACACAGTTCATTCCCTGAGTCTGTGAACCAATGTCACAATGCTGGCAGTAACAGGTTGTTTACATTTTCCACACTTTAATGAATGTCATCTTGCCATCCAGCATCCAATTTTTTTCCAGAGTGTTTGATTACAGTTCTGGACCAGTTTATTTATGCACCCATCCTAGGGTAGAACAGCATCCGTCAGACTGTCGGGAATAACTGGCACTTTGGTGTACCTTGTCCTTGGTATGGATGGTCCCAAGGTGTCATGGTCCCAATGAATAAACATTTTCTTCCTGTCAGTCTCCTGATCTCAAATTCCACATTTCTTTGGCCAATTTCTCGCAAACTTTTATCCATCAGCCTTCCTCATGAACATCAATGTCGTCCTGTTTTGGAAATATCTCTTTCTGGAGAGTTTTGCAACTAAATATAAGAATTGGATTGAATTATTTTTCATCTTCCACACAGGTTGGAGCCAATGAGGGCTGAGACTTGTGGCACATGTCTTTCTAACAATGGTTTCTATCTCCAACTTTTAATAGCCACCATGTTTACAGATATCTCAAAGATCATCAGTGTTTTATTCATATTCCTGTGGCTGACATTTCTCTCAATGTCACACAACAAAACGGTAGAATTTGAGGATTTTATTGCTGAGTTTAGGAGGCAGATGCTGCTGAAAGTTTCATCTTCTAACGGAGTGCTAAATTTCTTCTTCTTGTGAATATTATGCACCACCGGCTTTGTCCCTCAGGGTGTTTTCCTCACTTCTCTGGGGTATTTTGTGAAGATATTCTGCTACAAATTTCTCCCCTGAAGAAGTCAGTTTCTCAGTCCTCCTCTGGTATACACCCAGTATTCACTATCCACAAGAGATAGGGCACAGATTTCTCACAGATAATAAAAAAAGAGGCTTCATCTTCTGTGTACCTCTCTGATGTTACGACAAAGGATCACACAATCAGACCAGATGAGAAAATGGGGAGGAAATAGGGCCAACCTATTGGATAACAAGGAGTGAGTGTAATTATTCTTTATCAAATGTTTTCTCGTTTATTAAGCTTCTTTCTCCAGTCTCTAACTATCTCCATAGAAATAATCTTCAGTTCTTTCAATGAATGCTGACAACTATCAGGTTAAATTAATCTGTAGCTTGTTCTTTTCTCCCTCAGAGACATTGCAGTACATCACGTGATACACACTAGTGTAACATGGCTAGATGTTTGTCACTAGAACATATGGGAGAGAAAATCTAAATGTTCTCCAATATGCTTTGAAATGAATAAAGTGGTATTTTCTGGTAAGTAACTAATAATCAGAGCATGTAATCCCTCCTGAAAATCTAGGGTTGATGAATTATGTGAAACACACTGCATTTTAGGTCAAAAGTCAGAGGGCCAACTTTTATGAGAGCTCAACTCTGACATAGAGATAGATCCATGATCTGTTGGGGTGTTTGTCCATCTGGGAGCTGAGGGGCTCTGACAAAGTTGTCTTTTATTGTCCCTTGTATTCATGAGAGGACAAGTGTGGGATTTCCACTTGAAATGTTTCAACTCATTTCGTGGGTCCAACAACAACTAGATAGATCTCAGAATTGAACTTCACAAGAATAAAGTGCAAGCTGGTAAAATCAAACTGAGTTTGGATTGTAGGTTTATTACTTTTATATCACCCTCTTTACGGGATAAGGGATGTGTCGATGAGAACACAAGAATTTATACATCTTGCTTTTGAAACCTATACTTTATTCACTGCAAGAAAACGGCAAAACAGCAAAATCATTGAAGCTTGTAGAAACCCCAACTTTTGTCTCAAATGGAGCAGGTTCATGCAGCAGCTTGTCAGAAAACATTGTTGTATCACTCTCAGTGACAATGGGCTCCCGTTTGTGACCCAGGAAGTGAACACAGTTTGGATCACTGAAGATTAAAGGATTTTTCAAAGTTCAATTAACAAAATCCTCCTTCCGATGGGAGGCATTAGTTTGGCAATGAGCATGACCTTCCCCCCAGTTGGAGCAGATTTTGTAGTTTCTCTGACAAGACGGGGAAACAGTGAAACAGCCCTGACAGATCCTGGGAGAGAGGCTACATCAGGGTCCATTAACTGGGCATCAGAGTCAGGGGCTGAGGCCTGTAATTTTTGTCCTCATGTCACTGATTCCTTGCAGTATGCAAATGAGGAAATTGCACTAGTGCAGTCAAACGAAAGAAAGTACTTACTTTGACCTCGTGAACCTTGTTAAGGCCACTCTAGAGACGGAACACCTTAAAAGAAATTCAGACTTTCAATTGAAAACTGCACCAGATTTCATAATTTATTATTTGACTGTCATAACTATTCTCATTCAAAAACCTTAATAAATTTGATCTTCACAGTGAGAGCAGTAATTCCCACCTGCATTCCTGTGCAGTTAATCCTAAAGACCTTCAGTCTTAAGCTTCCCTCTCTCTTGGACCCTGCAAACATAGTTGCATCTGTGAGTTTTCTGGGATACTTTAGAAACATTTCCCTTCCTAGGCCCATCACCATGGCTATGTGAATCACAGGGGCCTTGTATGCAGGTACAGGTGCTGATTAGCTACCCTGCAACACAAACTCTCCTATCTCGAAACTAAGTGGACAGTTTAGAACATGTCATTCTCAAACATTTTCCTGGGACTTTGCTTCCTGCCATTGCTTTCATGTATAAGCCCCTTCAGAACAGTTCACATGACCCTCTTCGTTTTAGCTTAAATTAAAGAAGTACTTTTTTCATTTTCCAAAATGTGGGTGGAGTGTGTTTGGTGGCAACTAATAATCCAACCTCATTACATCAGCACCAACCAATTGGGTGTCAATCAGCTTGTCAATAGCTGATAGATAAGTATGCACGGGTTCATCAGCCTATCACAGGCTTAATACTGGTCTCTCAGCTGATCAGAAACCAGCCAATCAAAGGACAGAAGCTTCTGAATGCTAAAGACAAGCAGTTGAGGCCTACTCCCTTTGTTCTGTGGGGACAGGGCAAATGATTAGCATATTTAGGTCATGAGGAGGGTGGGGGGTGGAGGATGGCATGATCAGGACATGTTGGAGGCAAGGACAGGAGTGTGACTTACAGAGATTACACCTTTACTCTCATAATTTGTGTGTCCAACAACCCAGTAGAGCTGTTTCAGGGTCACAGGGATATCACTGGGGGTTACAGAGCTGTATCAGGGTCACGGGGATATCACTGGGGGTTACAGAGATGTAGCAGGGTCACAGGGATATCACTGGGGTTCACAGAGATGTAGCAGGGTCACAGGGATATCACTGGGGGTTCCAGAGCTGTAGCAGGGTCACAGGGATATCACTGGGGTTTACAGAGATGTAGCAGGGTCACAGGGATATCACTGGGGGTTACAGAGATGTAGCAGGGTCACAGGGATATCACTGGGGTTTACAGAGATGTAGCAGGGTCACAGGGATATCACTGGGGGTTACAGAGATGTAGCAGGGTCACAGGGGTATCACTGGGGTTCACAGAGATGTAGCAGGGTCACAGTGATATCACTGGGGTTCACAGAGATATCACTGGGGGTTACTGAGCTGTATCAGGGTCACAGGGATATCACTGGGGGTTCCTGAGCTGTAGCAGGGTCACAGGGATATCACTGGGGTTTACAGACCTATATCAGGGTCACAGGGATATCACTGGGGGTTACTGAGATGTAGCAGGGTCACAGGGATATCACTGGGGTTTACAGAGCTATATCAGGGTCACAGGGATATCACTGGGGGTTACAGAGCTGTTTCAGGGTCACGGGGATATCACTGGGGGTTACAGAGCTGTTTCAGGGTCACAGGGATATCACTGGGGGTTACAGAGCTGTCTCAGGGTCACAGGGATATCACTGGGGGTTCCAGAGCTGTAGCAGGGTCACAGGGATATCACTGGGGTTTACAGAGATGTATCAGGGTCACAGGGATATCACTGGGGGTTACAGAGCTGTCTCAGGGTCACAGGGATATCACTGGGGGTTCCAGAGCTGTCTCAGGGTCACAGGGATATCACTGGGGGTTCCAGAGCTGTATCAGGGTCACAGGGATATCACTGGGGGTTCCAGAGCTGTAGCAGGGTCACAGGGATATCACTGGGGTTTACAGAGATGTATCAGGGTCACAGGGATATCACTGGGGGTTACAGAGCTGTCTCAGGGTCACAGGGATATCACTGGGGGTTCCAGAGCTGTCTCAGGGTCACAGGGATATCACTGGGGGTTCCAGAGCTGTATCAGGGTCACAGGGATATCACTGGGGGTTCCTGAGCTGTAGCAGGGTCACAGGGATATCACTGGGGTTTACAGAGCTATATCAGGGTCACAGGGATATCACTGGGGGTTACTGAGATGTAGCAGGGTCACAGGGATATCACTGGGGTTTACAGAGCTATATCAGGGTCACAGGGATATCACTGGGGGTTACAGAGCTGTTTCAGGGTCACGGGGATATCACTGGGGGTTACAGAGCTGTTTCAGGGTCACAGGGATATCACTGGGGGTTACAGAGCTGTCTCAGGGTCACAGGGATATCACTGGGGGTTCCAGAGCTGTAGCAGGGTCACAGGGATATCACTGGGGGTTACAGAGCTGTTTCAGGGTCACGGGGATATCACTGGGGTTTACAGAGCTATATCAGGGTCACAGGGATATCACTGGGGGTTACAGAGCTGTTTCAGGGTCACGGGGATATCACTGGGGGTTACAGAGCTGTTTCAGGGTCACAGGGATATCACTGGGGGTTACAGAGCTGTCTCAGGGTCACAGGGATATCACTGGGGGTTACAGAGCTGTCTCAGGGTCACAGGGATATCACTGGGGGTTCCAGAGCTGTCTCAGGGTCACAGGGATATCACTGGGGGTTACAGAGATGTAGCAGGGTCACAGGGATATCACTGGGGGTTATAGAGATGTAGCAGGGTCACAGGGATATCACTGGGGTATATGTAGCTGTTGGAGTTTTGCGGGGATGTCACAGAGATTTTTAGGGCTTCAGGAAGGCAATGGTTTATCTTTAGATCTGGTCTCCATACTTACTCTCCAGTCAATCCAATAGCAATTAAACATTCATTTCAGCTGGGCTAACATTTGGATTGTTCTAAATCAATTTGTGTTTGTTGAATTTATATTGATTTATGTTGGGAACTCATCCCAAGACAGGTCAGACACTGCTTCAATGAAACATTTATTGAGATAGTCAGTCTGAACTCGTGCAGAAATTAAGGATTTATTAACAGAGATGTGAAATGTTATGAAACTAGACTCCCGTCAAAGTCATATAAAGAACTACATTTAATCTGCCCTCTTCCACTGATTTATTCCCAAAGTTAATCATTCAAAAAAAAAAGAAGCCTATTCATTTGAAAAGTTTGATGTTATTTGCTGTTTGAACTCCCTGGATCAGGCCATTTCCAAAAGGGAATGATCTTGCTAATGTGACACGTGTATGTGAAACAATAACACTGAATTTCTGTGGTGATCTTATCACATTCTGATTTCAAACCCTGAGCTCGTGTCTTAGCACATGGTGCAGGGACAGTAAGACCGCAGGATAATGATGAAACACTGAAATTCAGCAGAAGCCACTGGGCCTGAATGTCAGACTAGGCTTAACAGTACACCTCTGTGTCTTCAAGGTGGAGAAAACCTAGACACAGTCGAAGACAGCTCTGAGCAAGTATGTTGTGTGCTACTTTGTAACGATGACCTTAAAACAGTTGAAAGCTTCTCTGATAATTGTTGGAAACCCAAGCAGAGGGTTGGGTCAAAACATTTGAAGATGAGGGGTGTTGTGCAGTGTAACTGATGTGGTCTGACACTCCTGAATGTCACTGGCATCATTTCATTTGGGCAGCTTTTTCTCATGCAGTCAAAAGAGCTTGTGCTCACTGTCTCTGAGATGGCATCGATGCCAGCTCTCTCTCTCTGTACCATGGTTTCTCCTTTCTCAATTACTCTGCCTCTCTCTACAGCAGCTAGACCAGCCTCCAGCTCCACATCACCTTCCATTTGTTATTTTCAAACATTCTTGGCTCCTTACTTTCAGTCTGCAAGCTTGTAGAAGGTTGCAACATTGGCTTGAATGTTCTCACCGTGGATTCTGAGTGAGCTGCTGAGTGTTTCCAACATGTTCTGTTTTTATCTGAGATCAAACCTGTAGCTTTTCTCCTCTGAGCAGCAAACCTCCACCTCTCCTCAAACACCATTTGTGGGCCAAAAGGAGACAGGCAGCCTGGCTGTGTCAGAGAGACCCTTAGCTGAATCATATGGGGAATGTGAGGGACAAGGGACTGACTCGCTGTTTAACTCTCCACCCAATCCCCACCTCCTCCAGCAGGACCATATCTCAGCCCGCAGCCCCTACTTTCTGATGATCACAAATGTCTCTCTCAGATTCTGATTGAGGAGCTGAGGGATGCCAGCATATTCCTTCTACACTCTGTAAATGACAGGTACTATATTTAAGAGCTGTTTTATTGGTGGTAAGAGTTTGGTGGGTCCAATCAAAGCTATCAAAATCACTTTTAAAAATAACAAGAGCAAAGTATGGATTTTCCCCTCAGTACAAATACAAAAGTACAGGTGTCACTCTGTCACTGCTAATGTTATGTTGTAAAATGACATGAACATATTGCACAAAAATCTTGTTAAACCCTCCAGAAAACCTGGAACTGATTGTAATTTGGAATTGCTCTGGGTAAGGACTGACAGTGACATCCAGTGACTGTCTGATGAAAGTCCCAGGACAGGCCCCTTGTGGCTCTGATTAAGGGAGTACTGTAATCTCACAGTGAGCTGGAGGTTGACAGCAAGCAGGGAAGTGTTCCTGGTGATGGGCAATGTGTGTCCCCCCAATGCGGACACAATTGTTTGTACCTCTTCCATCTTCCCTTTGACCATGAGCCAGCTGTGAGGGAGCACTGCTGGTAACTGCCATTTGTGCAAAGATACAATCTTGTTTGATTGCTGCTGTTTCCATTGAGGTAGGGTCTCTGAGGTTGTTCTGTTGGTGAGGACTGAGACTTGCATGTCATTGTGGAGTCAGTAAAGAATAAAGATTGGTGACAAGCTGGAGAATATGGACCATTGCCTGTTGATGAAGGCAGACATGGGGAATGAAACTCTGCTATACCTCTGATGTGTTCCCGCTCAGCCTGTAACTAATTGAGGGGAAGAGTATTTGAGGAGCAGGATCTGAAAGCCGAGACTAGGCAACAGTGTTCCCTATGTTCTCATATATTTTGGAAATGTGAATAACCAACATCTGACACCTCAAAGTACAGGAGACGTACCACTGATGATGCCTTCACATGATCCTCTGAATCTAGTGACATGAAAACTGTTTAACACAGTGTCATCTCCCCAGGCAAACTGTCCAATGCTGAGGTGCTCAGCAGCCAGTGAGTAGGACGTGTCCATTGTTTGACTGGCACCAGACTGGGAACCATCTGCTCAGAATACTGAAACTCTCAGGAGTACAGTGCAGACACTTTCGGGATGTCCTTACCACTCCTGAGGATGTTCGAGATCCTCTTCCCAGGAGACTCTGCTCTGTGACCAATCAGATTGGAGAGGATGCGATGAACATCCCTGGAAATATATGAAGGTGTTGTGTGAATATTAGAGCTTCCAGTCATCCTCCTGTACAAGCCTGCAAGAACCCACTGTCCCTTGTCTGGCACAGTCTCTTGGTTACACTCAGCAAACATCAGCTATTCCAAAACCCATCCAACTGCAGTGAAGCAAGTCACGATCACTCCTGAGGGGCAGTACTGAGGGGCAGTGCCAAGGGGCAGTGCTGAGGGACTGTGCTGAAGGACAGTGCTGAGGGAACGTGCTGAGGGACTGTGTTGAGGGACAGTGCTGAGGGACAGTGCTGAGGGACAGTGCTGAGGGACAGTGCTGAGGGACAGTGCTGAGGGACAGTGCTGAGGGACAGAGCTGAAGGACAGTGCTGAGGGACAGTTTTAAGGGACAGTGCTGAGGTACTGTGCTGAGGGACTGTAATGAGAGACTGTGCTGAGGGACAGTGCTGAGGGACTGTAATGAGGAACAGTGCTGAGGGACAGTGCTGAGGGAACGTGCTGAGGGACTGTAATGAGAGACAGTGCTGAGGGACAGTGCTGAGGGAATGTGCTGAGGGACTGTAATGAGAGACAGTGCTGAGGGACAGAGCTGAGGGACAGAGCTGAGGAACCATGCTGAGGGACAGTGCCGAGGGACCGTGCTGAGGGACCGTGCTGAGGGATTGTGCTGAGGGACAGTGCTGAGGGACAGTGCCGAGGGACCGTGCTGAGGGACCGTGCTGAGGGATTGTGCTGAGGGACAGTGCTGAGGGACTGTGCTGAGGGACCGATCTGAGGGATTGTGCTGAGGGACTGTGCTGAGGGACCGATCTGAGGGATTGTGCTGAGGGACAGTGCTGAGGGATTGTGCTGAGGGAATGTAACGACAGTGCTGGGGGACAGTGCTGAGGAACCGTGCTGAGGGACTGTGTTGAGGGACTGTGTTGAGGGACAGTGCTGAGGGACAGTGCTGAGTGACTGTGCTGAGGGACAGTGCTGAGGGACAGTGCTGAGGGACTGTGCTGAGGGACAGTGCTGGGAGACTGTGTTAAGGGACAGTGGTGAGGGACTGTGCTGAGGGACTGTGTTGAGGGACTGTGCTGAGCGACAGTGCTGAGGGTCCGTGATGAGGGACAGTGCTGAGGGACAGTGTTGAGGGACTGTGTTGAGGGACTGTACTGAGGGGTAGTTCTGAGGGGCATTGCTGAGGGACAGAGCTGAGTGACTGTGCTGAGCGACCGTGCAGAGGGACAGTGTGGAGGGACCGTGCTGAGCAACTGAGTTGAAGGACTGTGTTGAGGAACAGTGCTGAGGGACAGTGCTGAGGGACTGTGCTGAGGGACTGTGTGGAGGGACTGTGCTGAGCAACTGAGTTGAAGGACTGTGTTGAGGAACAGTGCTGAGGGACATTGCTGAGGGACTGTGCTGAGGGACAGTGCTGAGGGACTGTGTTGAGGGACTGTGCTGAGGAACAGTGCTGAGGGACATTGCTGAGGTATGTTTTGAGGGACTGTGCTGAGGGACAGTGCTGGGTGACAGTGTTGAGTGACAGTGCTGAGGGACCGTGCTGAAGGACTGTGCTAAGGGACCGTGCTGAGGTACTGTGCTGAGGGACAGTGTTCAGGGACCGTGTTGAGGGAACGTGCTGAGGGATCGTGCTGAGCAACTGTGTTGAGGGACAGTGCTGAGGGACAGTGTCGAGTGACTGTGCTGAGGGACTGTGTTGAGGGACTGTGTTGAGGTACTGTGCTGAAGGACTGTTTTGAGGGACAGTGCTGGGGGACTCTGCTGAGGGACTGTGTTGAGGGACAGTGCTGGGGGACAGTGCTGAGGGACAGTATCGAGTGACTGTGCTGAGGGACTGTGTTGAGGGACAGTGCTGGGGGACAGTGCTGAGGGATATTGTCGAGTGACTGTGCTGAGGGACTGTGTTGAGGGACAGTGCTGAGGGACAGTGTCGAGTGACTGTGCTGAGGGACTGTGTTGAGGGACAGTGCTGGGGGACTGTGCTGAGGGACTGTGTTGAGGGACAGTGCTGGGGGACAGTGTTGAGGGACAGTGCTGAGGGACAGTGTCGAGTGACTGTGCTCAGGGACTGTGCTCAGGGACTGTGCTGAGGGACTGTGTTGAGGGATCGTGCTGAGCAACTGTGCTGAGGGACATTGCTGAGGGAGAGTGCTGAGGGACTGTTTTGAGGGACTGTACTGAGGGACAGAGCTGAGGGACAGTGCTGAGGGAGAATGCTGAGGGACTGTGCTGAGAGACTGTAATGAGGGACCGCGCTGAGTGGTAGTGCTCAGGGACAGTGCTGAGGGTGTGTGGGCCAAGTCAGACTGAAAAGGATTGGGGTAACTGTAGCTCACCTCATCATCTCACCCGTTCCAACCCTCATTTCATCATCTTTTGGGAACAGGAGGAATTTATTCACATGAAAGCAGAGCTGCCTTCTTCCAGCCTCAGCCATTCAAACGGGGTCAGACCACAAACAAATCCCACCCAGGGAACTGAATCTGAACATTCAGAGTCCAGTCTCTTCCCAACATCAGCTGCTTTCATCGAGCAAATGGGCCTCGATTATTACTGCACTCAGGTTGGGTCTTTTAGGAAAGCAAGGCACTTGCATCTTTCCACAATCTTGGTTTGCAGTCAATGAATTACATTTTAGTGTGGTCACTGTTGTAATGAATAATTGAGTTCTGGTTTATAATACAATTTATTCGGGATCAGAAACTAATCACACCCCAGACTGAAACAGATAGATCATTAATGTGAACATACCTCTAACAGGCAGTTCATATGATTGATTTCAAATTCGGAAAGTGTATAAATCCAGAATCACTTACTGTTCCTGAGATCCTGTTAGGATCTATTGCAATTATGAAATTTATAAGATTATTATTTTTTAGAATTTGATCTTCAATATTAAACAGTAGGAAGTCCTGAGACATGTTGTGAAATGTGTCTCAAAGTGAGTGTATCTCGCAATGAGTGTCCCTCACAGTGAGTGTCCCTCACAGTGAGTGTACCTGACAGTGAGTGTCCCTCACAGTGAGTGTACCTGACAGTGAGTGTCCCTCACAGTGAGTGTACCTGACAGTGAGTGTCCCTCACAGTGAGTGTACCTGACAGTGAGTGTCCCTCACAGTGAGTGTACCTGACAGTGAGTGTCCCTCACAGTGAGTGTATCTCGCAATGAGTGTCCCTCACAGTGAGTGTCCCTCACAGTGAGTGTACCTGACAGTGAGTGTCCCTCACAGTGAGTGTACCTGACAGTGAGTGTCCCTCACAGTGAGTGTACCTGACAGTGAGTGTCCCTTGCAGTGAGTATACCTCGCAGTGAGTGTTTTTTTTTCAAAAATATACTTTATTCATAAAATAATTTGATGGCCTGTACAGTTGGTCATGCCATACATACGTAAACATTTACATACAGAGATCAGAATTTATCATTTGTCTATGCAGGTCTGTACGTTTATCAATCATATGTCCATATATTTAGCTGAGGCGTCAGCGGAGCTCAAATGACTGGGTGGGCCCCCTGTTCTTCTTAGGCAGGTAGACCTTACACGGTGGTCTTTTCCCACCGCGCCTTGGCGGCAGCTGCCCTGAGCTTCAGCGCATCCCTCAACACGTAGTCCTGGACCTTGGAATGTGCCAGTCTGCAACACTCAGTCAGGGTCAACTCCTTCAGCTGGAAGATCAACAGGTTTCGGACTGCCCAGAGAGCGTCCTTCACCAAGTTGATGATCCTCCAGGCGCAGTTAATGTTCGTCTCGGTGTGCGTCCCGGGAAACAGACCATAGAGCACGGAGTCCTGCGTCACGGCGCTGCTCAGGACGAACCTCGACAAACACCACTGCATTCCTCTCCAGACTTCCTCTGCATAGGCACATTCCAGAAGGAGTTCTGTGACAGTCTCGTCCCCCCCACAGCCGCTTCGAGGGCAGCGTGCGGTGCAGCTGAGAGTCCGGGCCTGCATAAAGGATCTCACAGGCAGAGCCCTTCTCACCACCAGCCAAGCCATGTCTTGGTGCTTGTTGGAAAGTTCTGGCGATGAGGAATTCTGCCAAATGGCTTTGACAGTCTGCTCAGGGAACCGCTCGACAGGATCCGCCCTCTCCTTTTCCCGAAGGGTTTCAAGGACACTACGTGCTGACCACTTCCTGATGGACTTATGGTCAAAGGTGTTTTTCTTCATAAACTTCTCCACGAAGGATAGGTGATACGGAACGGTCCAACTACTCAGAGCGTTCCGCGGCAGCAAGGCCAGGCCCACCCTTCGCAACACCAGGGACAGGTAGAACCTCAGTACGTAGTGACACTTGGTGTTTGCGTACCGGGGATCCACGCACAGCTTGATGCAGCCACACACAAAGGTGGCCATTAGGGTGAGGGTGGCATTGAGTGTATTTTTTCCCCCGTTGCCCAGATCTTTATACATCGAGTCCCTTCGGACCCGGTCCATCTTTGATCTCCATATAAACTGGAAGATGGCCCGGGTGACTGCAGCGGCACAGGTCCTGGGAATAGGCCAGACCTGTGCCACGTATAACAGCAATGACAGTGCCTCACACCTGATGACCAGGTTTTTTCCCGCGATGAAGAGCGACCGTAGCTTCCATCTGCCCAGTTCCTGCCTCACTTTGCTGGTACACTCCTCCCAAGATTTGGCGCACGCCCCAGCCCGCCCGAACCAAATACCCAGCACCTTTAGGTGGTCAGTCCTGATGGGGAAGGGGATCGAGGATTGGTCGGCCCAGTTCCCGAAGAGCATGGCCTCGCTCTTGCCTCTGTTTACTTTGGCCCCCAAGGCCCATTTGAACTGGTCAAACGTGCACATGAGTCTGTGCACGGACAGCGGATCCGAGCAGAAAACGGCGATGTCATCCATGTACAGGGAGGCCTGAACCTGCAGGCCCCTGCTGCCAGGAATAGTCACCCCTCTCAGGCTCGCATCCTTCCTGATGGACTCGGCAAATGGCTCTATGCAACACACAAACAAGGCAGGTGAGAGGGGGCAGCCCTGCCTGACTCCAGATCTGACTGGGAAGCTATCTGATTCCCACCCATTGATTGAGACTGCACTGACAATGTTGGTGTAGAGCAGTCTGATCCAATTGCAGGTTCCCTCCCCAAAGCCCATTTTGGAGAGAACATCTCTCATATACGTGTATGATATCCTGTCAAAGGCTTTCTCCTGGTCCAGGCTGATCAGGCAGGTGTCCAACCCTCTGTCCCCGTAGGCGATCGTATCCCTGAGGAGTGCGAGACTCTCAGTGATCTTCCTGCCCGGTACAGCACAGGTTTGGTCGGGGTGAATCACCGACCCCAGAGCAGACCTGACCCGGTTGGCGATTACCTTTGATAGAATTTTGTAATCCGCATTCAGCAGTGAGATTGGTCTCCAATTTCTGAGTTCCTCCCTCTCCCCCTTCTGCTTGTAGATGAAGGTGATGATGCCTTTCCTTGTGCATTCACTCATGGTACCTGCCCGAAGCATACTGACATACACCTCCAGCAGGTCCTGGCCAATCAAGTGCCACAGAGCGGAATAGAGCTCGACCGGTAAGCCGTCACTTCCGGGAGTTCTATTCTTTTTGAAGGACTCGAGGGCCTTGGTCAGCTCGTCCAGAGAGAGCGGCTGGTCCAGCCTCTCTCGTGTTCTGTTGTCTAAGCCGTCCATGATAGAGGACAGGAACGACTGGGAGGCCGCGCTGTCGGTCGGCTTCGTGTCATACAGACTGACATAGAAGGATTTACTGATCCTCATAACGTCAGCCTGAGATGACGTTACCGAGCCGTCTTCTTCCTTCAGGCTGCTGAGCACAGAGCTCTCTTTGTGCACCTTCTGGAAGAAGAAACGTGAGCACGTCTTGTCCTGCTCCACCGAGCGGACCCTGGACCGGAAGATTATCCTGGAGGCCTCCGAGGCAAAGAGCGAGGCTTGCTGGCCCTTCACCTCCTTGAGGTCCTCTGTGACATCGAACCCCATCGTCTGCAGCAGGAGCAGGTTCTGCATAATTTCCTGGAGCTGGAACAGTTTTCCCTGCCTCTCTCTCGCCTCCTGAACACCTTTGAGGATAAAGAACCTTGTACTGTTTCCCACCAGTCTGCTGGGGACTCAAAGAGGGGCTTCACGGTTCTCCAACCTGTGTAGTCCTTCTTGAGCTCTTCGATGTTTCCCGGGGTCAACAGCTTTATGTTCAGCTTCCATGTTCCCTTACCAGCCCACTGCTCGTCCTGTAGGTGACAGTCGGCCAGCAGGAGGCAGTGGTCAGAGAAGAACACCGGCTTGATGTCGGTGGATCTGACCGAGAGCGTTCGGGACACAAACAGGTAATCTATCCTTGAGCGGATAGACCCATCTGCCCGTGACCAGGTGTATCTACGCTCCAGGGGTGCTGAAGACATCGTGCAGCTTGGCATCTTTTACCGTGTCCATCAGGGCTCTGGACGTAGCGTCCAGTTTACTGTCCCCCCCGCCGGATCGTCCATCTGCATCGATGATGCAGTTGAAGTCTCCGGCCAGAATGACCGGCCTGGACGTAGCCAACTGTTCACTCTTACCCACTGGGGCGTACACATTAATCAGTCTCAGGGGAGCATTCCTGTACATGACATCGGTGACGAGGAGGCGCCCGCCCACCACCTCCTTAACCTCGGAGATGGTGAAGTTGCCTCCTCGCAACAGGATACCCAGGCCGGAGGCGCGGCTATCGTTGACCCCCGACCACACTGACGGCCCGTGGGCCCACAAGCTCGACCATCTCCTGTAACTGCTGAGGTGCGGTATCCCACACTCCTGCAGAAACAGGACATCAGCTTTAACGTTGGCCAGGAAGGCCATCGTAGAAACACATCGCGTAGCAGATTTGATGCTACGCACATTGATGCTGGCAATTCTTATCCCCATTTTAACAGTTTATGAGGTTACCAGTGTCCATCTGCTGCTGGTCATGCCTCTCTGGGGTAGCTGTGTGCATCCCCGTGGTGATGGCAAACTACAGGACCCTCCCAGGGCTGAGGTAGCTGTCCGGTTCCACTCTGGGGCCATTTCCCTGCTCTGGTGTCTTCGGGTCGGGCCCAGGGTCCACACCGTCCCGTTCTCCAGCTGACAGCGGGGGCTGACATAGGACAGCAGCTCCCAGTTACCTACAGCTGTGAGCCAGTGGCCACACAGTGAGTGTCCCTCGCAGTGAGTGTACCTCGCACTGTGTCCCTCGCAGTGAGTGTACCTCGCACTGTGTCCTTCGCAGTGAGTGTGCCTCACAGTTAGGGTACCTCGCACTGAGTGTGCCTTGCAGTGGGTGTGCCTGACAGTGAGTGTACCTCGCAGTGAGTGTGCCTGACAATGAGTGTACCTCGCAGTGAGTGTGCCTCGCAGTGAGTGTACCTCGCAGTGAGTGTCCCTCGCAGTGAGTGTGCCTGACAATGAGTGTGCCTCACAGCGAATGTCCCTCGCAGTGAGTGTGCCTGACAGTGAGTGTACCTCATAGTGAGTGTGCCTGACAGTGAGTGTGCCTCACAGTGAGTGTACCTGACAGTGAGTGTGCCTGACAGTGAGTGTACCTCACAGTGAGTGTGCCTGACAGTGAGTGTACCTCACAGTGAGTGTGCCTTGCAGTGTGTGCCTGACAGTGAGTGTATCTCACAGTGAGTGTACCTGACAGTGAGTGTGCCTGACAGTGAGTGTGCCTTGCAGTGAGTGTGCCTGACAGTGAGTGTACCTCACAGTGAGTGTACCTGACAGTGAGTGTGCCTGACAGTGAGTGTACCTCGCAGTGAGTGTGCCTGACAGTGAGTGTACCTCACAGTGAGTGTGCCTGACAATGAGTGTGCCTCGCAGTGAGTATCCCTCGCAGTGAGTGTGCCTGACAATGAGTGTACCTCGCAGTGAGTGTGCCTGACAATGAGTGTGCCTCACAGCGAATGTCCCTTGCAGTGAGTGTGCCTGACAGTGAGTGTACCTCACAGTGAGTGTGCCTTGCAGTGAGTGTGCCTGACAGTGAGTATGCCTGACAGTGAGTGTGCCTGACAGTGAGTGTGCCTTGCAGTGAGTGTGCCTTGCAGTGAGTGTGCCTGACAGTGAGTGTGCCTGACAGTGAGTGTACCTCACAGTGAGTGTGCCTTGCAGTGAGTGTGCCTGACAGTGAGTGTACCTCACAGTGAGTGTGCCTGACAGTGAGTGTGCCTGACAGTGAGTGTACCTCATAGTGAGTGTGCCTGACAGTGAGTGTGCCTGACAGTGAGTGTACCTCACAGTGAGTGTGCCTGACAGTGAGTGTGCCTGACAGTGAGTGTACCTCGCAGTGAGTGTACCTCACAGTGAGTGTACCTCGCAGTGAGTGTGCCTCGCAGTGAGTGTACCTCGCAGTGAGTGTCCCTCGCAGTGAGTGTACCTGACAGTGAGTGTGCCTGACAGTGAGTGTACCTCACAGTGAGTGTGCCTTGCAGTGTGTGCCTGACAGTGAGTGTACCTGACAGTGAGTGTGCCTGACAGTGAGTGTGCCTTGCAGTGAGTGTGCCTGACAGTGAGTGTACCTCACAGTGAGTGTACCTGACAGTGAGTGTGCCTGACAGTGAGTGTACCTCACAGTGAGTGTGCCTTGCAGTGTGTGCCTGACAGTGAGTGTATCTCACAGTGAGTGTGCCTGACAGTGAGTGTGCCTTGCAGTGAGTGTGCCTGACAGTGAGTGTACCTCACAGTGAGTGTGCCTGACAGTGAGTGTACCTGACAGTGAGTGTGCCTGACAGTGAGTGTACCTCACAGTGAGTGTGCCTTGCAGTGTGTGCCTGACAGTGAGTGTGCCTGACAGTGAGTGTGCCTTGCAGTGAGTGTGCCTGACAGTGAGTGTACCTCACAGTGAGTGTACCTGACAGTGAGTGTGCCTGACAGTGAGTGTACCTCACAGTGAGTGTGCCTTGCAGTGTGTGCCTGACAGTGAGTGTATCTCACAGTGAGTGTGCCTGACAGTGAGTGTGCCTTGCAGTGAGTGTGCCTGACAGTGAGTGTACCTCACAGTGAGTGTGCCTGACAGTGAGTGTACCTGACAGTGAGTGTGCCTGACAGTGAGTGTGCCTTGCAGTGAGTGTGCCTGACAGTGAGTGTACCTCACAGTGAGTGTACCTGACAGTGAGTGTGCCTGACAGTGAGTGTACCTCGCAGTGAGTGTGCCTGACAGTGAGTGTACCTCACAGTGAGTGTGCCTGACAATGAGTGTGCCTCGCAGTGAGTATCCCTCGCAGTGAGTGTGCCTGACAATGAGTGTACCTCGCAGTGAGTGTGCCTGACAATGAGTGTGCCTCACAGCGAATGTCCCTTGCAGTGAGTGTGCCTGACAGTGAGTGTACCTCACAGTGAGTGTGCCTTGCAGTGAGTGTGCCTGACAGTGAGTATGCCTGACAGTGAGTGTGCCTTGCAGTGAGTGTGCCTTGCAGTGAGTGTGCCTGACAGTGAGTGTGCCTGACAGTGAATGTACCTCACAGTGAGTGTGCCTTGCAGTGAGTGTGCCTGACAGTGAGTGTACCTCACAGTGAGTGTGCCTGACAGTGAGTGTGCCTGACAGTGAGTGTGCCTGACAGTGAGTGTACCTCATAGTGAGTGTGCCTGACAGTGAGTGTGCCTGACAGTGAGTGTACCTCACAGTGAGTGTGCCTGACAGTGAGTGTGCCTGACAGTGAGTGTACCTCGCAGTGAGTGTACCTCACAGTGAGTGTACCTCGCAGTGAGTGTGCCTCGCAGTGAGTGTACCTCGCAGTGAGTGTCCCTCGCAGTGAGTGTGCCTGACAATGAGTGTGCCTGACAGTGAGTGTACCTCACAGTGAGTGTGCCTGACAGTGAGTGTACCTGACAGTGAGTGTACCTCGCAGTGAGTGTACCTCATAGTGAGTGTGCCTGACAGTGAGTGTACCTCATAGTGAGTGTACCTCGCAGTGAGTGTACCTCGCAGTGAGTGTACCTCGCAGTGAGTGTGCCTGACAGTAAGTGTACCTCATAGTGAGTGTGCCTCGCAGTGAGTGTACCTCGCAGTGAGTGTACCTCATAGTGAGTGTGCCTGACAGTGAGAGTGCCTGACAGTGAGTGTACCTCATAGTGAGTGTACCTTGCAGTGAGTGTGCCTGACAGTGAGTGTACCTGACAGTGAGTGTGCCTGACAGTGAGTGTACCTCACAGTGAGTGTGCCTGACAGTGAGTGTACCTCGCAGTGGGTGTGCCTGACAGTGAGTGTACCTGACAGTGAGTGTGCCTGACAGTGAGTGTGCCTGACAGTGAGTGTACCTCGCAGTGAGTGTGCCTTGCAGTGAGTGTACCTGACAGTGAGTGTGCCTGACAGTGAGTGTACCTCGCAGTGAGTGTGCCTCACAGTGAGTGTGCCTCACAGTGAGTGTGCCTCACAGTGAGTGTGCCTGACAGTGAGTGTCCCTCGCAGTGAGTGTGCCTCACAGTGAGTGTACCTGACAGTGAGTGTACCTCACAGTGAGTGTGCCTCACAGTGAGTGTGCCTGACAGTGAGTGTACCTCACAGTGAGTGTGCCTGACAGTGAGTGTACCTCACAGTGAGTGTGCCTCACAGTGAGTGTACCTCGCAGTGAGTGTGCCTGACAGCGAGTGTGCCTGACAGTGAGTGTACCTCACAGTGAGTGTGCCTGACAGTGAGTGTACCTCACAGTGAGTGTGCCTCACAGTGAGTGTACCTCGCATTGAGTGTGCCTGACAGCGAGTGTGCCTGACAGTGAGTGTACCTCACAGTGAGTGTGCCTGACAGTGAGTGTACCTCACAGTGAGTGTACCTCACAGTGAGTGTGCCTCACAGTGAGTGTGCCTGACAGTGAGTGTACCTCATAGTAAGTGTGCCTGACAGTGAGTGTACCTCACAGTGAGTGTACCTCACAGTGAGTGTGCCTGACAGTGAGTGTACCTCACAGTGAGTGTACCTCACAGTGAGTATCCCTCGCAGTGAGTGTGCCTGACAGTGAGTGTACCTCATAGTAAGTGTGCCTGACAGTGAGTGTACCTCACAGTGAGTGTGCCTGACAGTGAGTGTGCCTGACAGTGAGTGTACCTGACAGTGAGTGTACCTCATAGTGAGTGTGCCTGACAGTGAGTGTGCCTGACAGTGAGTGTACCTCACAGTGAGTGTACCTCGCAGTGAGTGTGCCTGACAGTGAGTGTACCTCACAGTGAGTGTACCTCACAGTGAGTGTGCCTGACAGTGAGTGTGCCTGACAGTGAGTGTACCTCGCAGTGAGTGTGCCTGACAGTGAGTGTACCTCACAGTGAGTGTGCCTGACAGTGAGTGTACCTCGCAGTGAGTGTACCTCACAGTGAGTGTGCCTGACAGTGAGTGTGCCTGACAGTGAGTGTACCTGACAGTGAGTGTACCTCATAGTGAGTGTGCCTGACAGTGAGTGTACCTCACAGTGAGTGTGCCTGACAGTGAGTGTACCTCGCAGTGAGTGTGCCTGACAATGAGTGTGCCTCGCAGTGAGTATCCCTCGCAGTGAGTGTGCCTGACAATGAGTGTGCCTCACAGCGAGTGTCCCTCGCAGCGAGTGTACCTGACAGTGAGTGTACCTCATAGTGAGTGTGCCTGACAGTGAGTGTGCCTGACAGTGAGTGTACCTCGCAGTGAGTGTGCCTGACAGTGAGTGTAACTCACAGTGAGTGTGCCTGACAGTGAGTGTGCCTGACAGTGAGTGTACCTCATAGTGAGTATGCCTGACAGTGAGTGTACCTCATAGTGAGTGTGCCTGACAGTGAGTGTGCCTGACAGTGAGTGTGCCTCACAGTGAGTGTGCCTGACAGTGAGTGTGCCTCACAGTGAGTGTACCTCGCAGTGAGTGTACCTGACAGTGAGTGTACCTGACAGTGAGTGTGTCTCACAGTGAGTGTACCTCGCAGTGAGTGTGCCTTGCAGTGAGTGTGCCTCACAGTGAGTGTGCCTCACAGTGAGTGTGCCTCACAGTGAGTGTACCTCGCAGTGAGTGTGCCTGACAATGAGTGTGCCTCACAGTGAGTGTACCTGACAGTGAGTGTGCCTCACAGTGAGTGTACCTCACAGTGAGTGTGCCTGACAGTGAGTGTCCCTCACAGTGAGTGTACCTCACAGTGAGTGTACCTGACAGTGAGTGTGCCTTGCAGTGAGTGTGCCTGACAGTGAGTGTACCTGACAGTGAGTGTGCCTCACAGTGAGTGTACCTCGCAGTGAGTGTGCCTGACAGTGAGTGTGCCTGACAGTGTTCCTTCCTGGTTCCACTGTGAGAGGAGGGTTTGGCAGTGCCTCTTTTACAGACAGGAGGAGAGGGTGGTGCTATTTGGAGCCAAAGGCTGTCGCTTGTGTGTGAACAGTGACATCTGCAGAGTCCCAGAAAATTTTAGAGAATGTCAGGTTGTAAATATTTATCCTTAAAAACAGTTTGAAGATTAGGGTTGGAGTAGTTAATCAGCATTTCTGTGTGTAGTCAAGCTCACAGTATTCACATGCCATTGAGGAGATACTGAGCAAGCCATCGTAAAGTTCAGGTTACACACCCGTCTTAGACAGTCCTAAAAATCAGCTTATCTTTAAGTCTGCTCGGATCAGGGAAAGAGTGGGCAGTTAGAATGAAGGTGGAAGCTCATAATCTGCTAAGACTAAATTTGTGGGAAACAAGGCTGGAGGGAGGTCTAAGGTTTGGCACAAAGGGAAGACAGAACCTCTGTGTGAAAGTTCATTCTAAAATTGCAAATTACCAGGCTGCGGAATAAACACAGCAATAAACTCACAGGAGCATGGAAACCACTTTGGATTGATGATGGGAATGTTGAATGTCCAAGTGAAGGACAGTGTAAAGTATACCTGTAGAGCGTGATTTATTCAGTTCAAATAGGGAGGCAGGATATTCTATTGTGAAGTTTAAAGTAGAGTCTGCCTACAAAGATCCTATTTATTATTAGTGTTGTCAGCTAATTCAGACAGTAAGGCCTCAGACAAGGTTCCAGAGGAATGGAGATTGGCCAATGTTGTTCCTTTGTTAAAGAAGGGAAATAGGGATAATCCAGGTAATTACAGGCCCGGGAGCCTGAAATCAGAAATGGTGTAACTGTTGGAGAAGGTACTGAGAGACAGGAGTTATTCACATTTGGAAGTGAATGGACTTGTTAATGATAGGCAGCATGGGTTTGTGCGGGGAAGGTCATGTCTCACCAACATGATTGAGTCATTTGAGGAGGTGACAAGAATGATTGATAAGGGAAAGGCAGTGGATGTTGTCTACATGGATATGAGTAAGGTATCTGACAAGGCACACCTCATGGCAGGCTGATACAGAGGTTAGTCCTGATCAAGGAATTATGCCTGAAATGTTGATTCTCCTGCTTCTCGGATGCTGCCTGACCTGCTGTGCTTTTCCAGCACCACACTCTCGACTCTAATCTCCAGCATCTGCAGTCCTCACTTTCTCCTGATACAGAAGGTAGAGTCTCATGGGATCCAGGGTAAGTTGGCTAAATGGATACAAAACTGGCTCAGTCATAGAAGACAGAAGACAATGGTGGAAGGGCACTTTTCAGAATGGATATCAGTTATTGGTGGTGTTACTCAGGGATCAGTGCTGAGACCTTTCTTATTTGTAATATATATTAATGATCAGGAGGAAAGTGTAGGTGGTCTGATTAATAAATTTGTAGATGACACCAAAATTGGTGGAGTTGTGGATAGTGAGGAGAATTGTCGAAGGAGACAGTGGGATAAAGATAGATTGCAGATTTGGACAGAGAAATGACAAAGAAATTTAATCTCGGCAAATGCAAGGTGATGCATTTTTGAAGATCACATTAACGTCCAAATTATGTAATAACTGGCAGAACCCTTTGGAGCATTGGCATACAGAGGGATCTGGGCTTTCAGGTCAACTGATCCCTGAAAGTAGCCATCTAGGTGGATAAGGTGGTTAGGAAGGCATACTGCACACTCACCCTACGTCAGCAGGGGCTGCAAATGTAAAAGTTGGGGCAAGTTACATTACAGCTGTACAACACTTTTATTCGGCACCTTTAGAATATTGCCTCAGTTCTGGTCGCTCCATTAGCACAATGACGTGGATGCTTTGGAGAGGATGTCGAGAAGGTTTACCAGGTCACTGCCTGGTCGGGAGGGTTTTAGATCTGAGGGGAGGGTGGGTAAACATGCACTGTTTTCACTGGAAAGACAGAGTCTGAGGAGCGCGACCCAGTGGAGGTCTACAGAATTATGAGAGGTACAGATAGGGTGGATAGTCAGAGGCGTTTTCTCAGGATGGAAAGGTCAATTACAAGAGGTCACAGGTTCAAGATGAGGGGGGAAAGTTTAGGTAAGAAGTGCAGGGAAAATGTCTCACCCTGAGGATAGTGGGGGTGTGGAACCCACTGCCAGTGGAGGTGGTGGGAGCAGGTACATTAATAATGATTAAGGCATATCCTGATAGACAGGTGAATGGGAAGTGAACCGAGGAATAGAATTTGTGTATGAGCAATAAGTAGCAGATCAAAATAAGGATCAGGAATTGGCGCAAGCTTGATGGGCCGAAGGGCCTGTTCCTGTGCTGTATTGTATTGGACCAATGTCTTAAAACAAAAGATCAAGATGTATCATCTTTCAGATATTAACTGGAAGTTTGAATTTCTTAATAAATGTTTTCAGTTTCTACAGTAATCGTAACAAAAAAGTGACAAACTTTTCAAACTAGCCTCAGCTATTTTAAAGTTTACACAGAATTGTAATTTTTTGAATTGGTTACAATATTTCAGAGCTGCTGGAACATTCTGAATGTCCTGCCTACCCTTGGGAAAAGGTTACGAATCACACAACACCAAGTTATAGTCCAACTGGTTTATTTGGAAACACTAACATTCAGAGCGCTGCTCCTTCATTGGGCTAGCTACCTGACAAAGGAGCAGTGCTCTGAAAGCCAGTGCTTCCAAACAAACCTGTTGGACTATAACTTGGTGTTGTGTGATTCTTAACTTCGTCCACCCCAGTCCAACACCAGCTCATCCACATCATGGCTACCCTTGGAAAGGTCAGCTTCACTTCACACTCACTGCATTGTAGCCTCTGATTTGTATCTGAATTCTGGCGATTCTTGATCGATTACATGAAATATTTTAGACTGATGACTCCGTTCATCAAGTACTTGTTCCTTAAGACTCTGTGCAAAACCTGATCAGCTGGAGCTTTGAAAGATTTGTGGCAGAATTAGAAAGGAGTCCTAACGAATCCAATCCCAACATTGGGAGCCTCTCCTTCCATCTTTAATGAGTTTGACCAACAGCCTGCAGAGTTTCTCACAAGACAGCAGGAAGCTCCCAACCTGGTTAGATTAACGCTCGTTAAATGCCTTGTTAACGGCCCGACTTGTCTCATTAATCTTCAGCTTTTTTACCAAAATTGCCAAACAAATAGACATTGAGAAATCTCCACAGGAAGGCCAGAGAGGATTCCTGGAGTTTTCAGCTCACTGTGGGCTCCAAAACACCTCCATACTGGACACTGGGCATGAAGACGCAACATGGGCACTGGCAGGCACACACCACACAGAGGTATTGGTATCTGACATGCGCCAGCTTCTATGAATCCTAATGGCCCATCCCCAACTCACTTACAGGACACTCTGCCCCTTCAATGCTGCCCCTCAGGCTGCCCCGATAACTCTCATTGTAACGCTGCAGCAAGGAGACTGTGAGCTCAGGGAGTGCCCCAGGCTGTATCTCTGGGATCTTCACCCCCTGTCAGAGTGCCCCCTCCCTCTGAGTGTTCCTGGATACCCACAGCATCCCTGCCTTGCCCCCTCAGCCAGAGATACCAGGCTCACAGTGCTGCTCGATTGCTGTGCCATTGAGCACAGGCACAACGGGAGAAAGCTTCCCCTGGATCTCAGCAGGACTCAGTCAGGACAAGGGGGAATAGCCTTCACTCAGAGGGTCCTGGCACAGTCAGCTAAGGGCAGCCTCCGATACCAGTCCAGAACCCACTCAGGGTGGTCAGGGTCAGGATGTTCCACTGATAAGGGGGTGGGGAGCTGAATGAGGGGCAGCTCGTCACCCGTCTTGACTCTTCCTGCCTGATTGTGGGCCGTGTTCCTCCTGGAGTGAGAGTGAGGCAGGGATTGAGGGAGATGAAAGGGGCTGTTAATGTTGGTGCAGGTGGGGAGGGGTCCCGAGAGAGAGAGGGCAGCACAGAGGGCACACAGGGTGAGTGGTATTGGGGATTGGGGTGGGTGAGGGTGAGTGGGGGAAGATGGTCCAGGTAATAGTGACAGTGGGAGAGCAGGAACCTTGGTGGGAGGTGGGTGCAGGAGCAGGGGGAGAGGTATCGGGGAGAAAATGGTGGCACTTACCCGGGCGGAGTGGAGAAGGACCTTCCTACAGCACTGGGCATTCCCCCAGACACTGAGACTGCACTGACCCTGGGGGAGGGGGCACCCTCAGACCAGGCTGGGCAGGGTCTGGTGCCATGGCCCCCACTGCTGGTCCCAGGGGAGGAGGAACTCCTGCCTCTGCCCATCTTGTCCAGCAGGAGCTACAGGTTCCTGCCCACAAAGTGGGCTCTGATTACCCCCCAATCTGCCATGTCCGGGGGAAAGGTCAGGAATGGTGCAGGGCAGCTGCTGACTGGCAGTGCCTGTCCGAGAACACAATGGGATTTTAAAGATGGTGCCGGTACAAGGGATGCTGGTTCAATCTGGGATATCCGCTGAGTTGGTGAGATATTTCTGGGAACAGCAGGTGATAAAAAGGATTTGGAATTGGATGGAGAGATGCCATGGGGGCAGGGTGGGGAGTGAATGAAGCTTGATTGGTCAGATGCAGTGAAAGAATCTGCCTTGTGGTGTCAAAACCTAAAAAAAACCCCCAACGCAATGCACACTTCGCCAAACCTCAGATTCATTTCCCAATCTGTGTGACATTATCTGATCTGTGTTCAAGTCATCATAGATTCACATCAATTGAACTTTAATGGCTGGGTTTGGTAAAAGATAATCCCTCAGGACAGTCCCAGGAAAACAGCCAACGTCTACAGGAAAGGCTGGGTGAATACACAATAGGAGAACATTACAGAGAGCCAATAGCTCTTCACCTTAGCAGCACAAATAATGCTTACACACTAACAGCAGGTTCCACATGCCTTTAGCAAGTGGAATAGTTTGATTTTGAGAAGAAGCTTTTGTGAAAATTATGTTGCTTTTCACAAATGTGGATGGCATTCCCATAAGAACCTTTCCATCCAATCATTGCCATCTGCTGAAAGCACTGGAGCAGATCAGAATGCTGTGCATTCTGGGATTAGGTAGGTTCCTAATTTCTCATACAGAGAAATACGGAGAAATGATCAGCCCTTTCTACCCTGGTCTCAGTGAAAGGCTATGTTTCAACAAGAAGTGAATTTCAAAGCCAAGCTGAGGATCAATACGGATTTCCTGAGACCCCAGAATGTGAGTCATTTCTGACTGGGGTGCACTGCCTGCTCGATGTGGAGGAGTCTGACAGACATGTACACAGGCTGGTAATGAGTGAAGGCAGCTTTGATCCTGCCTGAACACAGACACAAAAACAATGGAGGATTAGAGATGGAAAGATAAACACGCTGATGTAATCTGCAAGCTGCTCATGGGCTTTGTTTTTCAGGCGAGCCGAGGCAGGGAAAGGAAGTCCTCAGTGTGTTGGGGAATACAATTTTCCAGCCCTGCAGGTGGATGTAAATGTGAATCAATCAGCCTGGGATTTGAGCCTGGGACCATCTGGATATGGTGCACATCATTATATCTCAGAAAACTTGACACTTCTGCTGCTGTCACATGAACATAGCACCAGATACCTTCAGCTGGTGAGGAGCAATTAACTTGCAATACGTTAGAGGATTGGTTGTACATGTGTGGGAGGTTATATCTGTACTTTTAATATATTGTGCTGAATATAACATTAAAACTGATTTATTCCATCAAATTAAATTCATAGCGTTCCTAATTAGCAACAGTCCAGGCTGCACACAGTGTGGCAGAGGCTAGAAGAGGGAAGCCCAGCCAGGGCTTTTGCATCACCTGGACAGGTCGCACCAACTCCACTAATTAGGTGCATTAGCCCAAAATATTAATCCCAAACTGCAGGAATCATGTTGGTTGGTATTTTCAGAGCTGATTTTTTTTTTGCAAGGCACAGATTTTAACTTCCTTTTCTTGCGATTATATGCACAAGTCTGTGGTTACCTTCCAGGCATGAGAGTGGGCAGATCTGCAAAGGACTCAATTTAACCTGAGCGCAGGCTTTGTTGAGTTAACAGAGAGTGCATTTACTCATTACAAAGCATAGGAAGAATGAATAACACAACACTCAAATATGGAAAGGAGATGAGTCCAAAAAAGGTAAAGTCAAAGAAGCGTTGGGTAAATTCATTTTCTGTGAATTGTTCCCGAACAGCAGGTAGTTGTGAACATTGTGGTGGTTGCAGTGGTGGTTACAGTGGAGGTTGCAGTGGTGGTTGCAGTGGTGGTTACAGTGGAGGTTGCAGTGGTGGTTACAGTGGAGGTTACAGTGCAGGTTGTAGTGGTAGTTACAGTGGAGGTTGCGGTGGTGGTTGCAGTGGAGGTTGCAGTGGAGGTTACAGTGGGCGTTGCAGTGGTGGTTGCAGAAGTGGTTACAGTGGTGGTTACAGTGGAGGTTGCAGTGGTGGTTGCAGTGGAGGTCGCAATGGTGAATGTAGTAGTGGTTACAGTGGAGGTTGCAGTGGTGGTTACAGTGGTGGTCGTAGTGGTGGTTACAGAGGAGGTTAGAGAAGGTTGCAGTAGAGGTTGCAGTGGTGGTTGTAGTGGTGGTTGCAGTGGAGGTTGTAGTGGTGGTTACAGTGGAGGTTACAGTGCAGGTTGCAGTGGTGTTTACAGTGGAGGTTACAGTGGAGGTTGTAGTGGTGGTTACAATGGAGGTTGCAGTGGTGGTTGCAGTGGATGTTTCAGTGGTGGTTACAATGGAGGTTACAGTGCAGGTTGCAGTGGTGGTTACAGTGGAGGTTGTCGTGGTGGTGACAGTGGAGGCTGCAGTGGTGGTTGCAGTGGAGGTTGCAGTGGAGGTTACAGTGGGTGTTGCAGTGGAGGTTACAGTGGAGGTCGCAGTGGTGGTTGCAGTGGAGGTCGCAATGGTGAATGTAGTAGTGGTTACAGTGGAGGTTGCAGTGGTGGTTACAATGGTGGTCGTAGTGGTGGTTACAGAGGAGGTTAGAGAAGGTTGCAGTGGAGGTTGCAGTAGAGGTTGCAGTGGAGGTTGCAGTGCAGGTTGCAGTGGAGGTTGTCATGGTGGTTACAGTGGAGGTTGCAGTGGTGGTTGCAGTGGACATTGCAGTGGAGGTTGCAGTGGTGGTTGTAGTGGTAGTTACATTGGAGGTTGCAGTGGGGGTTGCAGTGGTGGTTACAGTGGAGGTTGCAGTGGAGGTTGCAGTGGTGGTTGTAGTGATGGTTACAGTGGAGGTCGCAGTGGTGGTTGCAGTGGAGGTCACAATGGTGAATGTAGTAGTGGTTACAGTGGAGGTTGCAGTGGAGGTTGCAGTGGTGGTTGTAGTGATGGTTACAGTGGTGGTTGCAGTGGAGGTTGCAGTGGTGGTTACAATGGTGGCCATAGTGCAGTTTACACTTGAGGTTGCAGTGGTGGTTGTAATAGACGTTGCAATGGTGGTTGTAGTGAAGGTTGCAGTGGTGGTTGCAGTGGAGCTTGCAGTGGTGGTTACAGTGGAGGTCACAGTGCAGATTGCAGTGGTGGTTACAGTGGTGGTTACAGTGGAGGTTGCAGTGGAGGTTGCAGTGGTGGTTGTAGTGATGGTTACAGTGGTGGTTACAATGGTGGTTACAGTGGAGGTTGCAGTGGTGGTGCAGGGGTAGTTGTAGTAGAGGTTGCAGTGGAGGTTGCAGTGGTGGTTACAGTGGAGGTTGTAGTGGTGGGTTGTAGTGGTGGTGACAGTGGAGGTTGTAGTGGAGGTTGCAGTGGTGGTTACATTGGAGGTTGCAGTGGTGGTTGCAGTGGTGGTTGTAGGAGAGGTTGTAGTAGAGGTTGTAGTGGAGGTTGCAGTGGTGGTTGCAGCGGAGGTTGTAGTGGTGGTTGTAGTGGTGGTGGCAGTGGAGGTTGTAGTGGAGGTTGCAGTGGTGGTTGTATTGATGGTTGAGTGGAGGTTGCAGTGGTGACTGTAGTGGTGATTACAGTGGAGGTTGCAGTGGAGAGTGCAGTGGTGGTTACACTGGTGGTTACAGTGGAGGTTGCAGTGGTGGTTGCAGTGGTGGTTACAGTGGAGGTTGCAGTGGTGGTTACAGTGGAGGTTACAGTGCAGGTTGTAGTGGTAGTTACAGTGGAGGTTGCGGTGGTGGTTGCAGTGGAGGTTGCAGTGGAGGTTACAGTGGGCGTTGCAGTGGTGGTTGCAGAAGTGGTTACAGTGGTGGTTACAGTGGAGGTTGCAGTGGTGGTTGCAGTGGAGGTCGCAATGGTGAATGTAGTAGTGGTTACAGTGGAGGTTGCAGTGGTGGTTACAGTGGTGGTCGTAGTGGTGGTTACAGAGGAGGTTAGAGAAGGTTGCAGTAGAGGTTGCAGTGGTGGTTGTAGTGGTGGTTGCAGTGGAGGTTGTAGTGGTGGTTACAGTGGAGGTTACAGTGCAGGTTGCAGTGGTGTTTACAGTGGAGGTTACAGTGGAGGTTGTAGTGGTGGTTACAATGGAGGTTGCAGTGGTGGTTGCAGTGGATGTTTCAGTGGTGGTTACAATGGAGGTTACAGTGCAGGTTGCAGTGGTGGTTACAGTGGAGGTTGTCGTGGTGGTGACAGTGGAGGCTGCAGTGGTGGTTGCAGTGGAGGTTGCAGTGGAGGTTACAGTGGGTGTTGCAGTGGAGGTTACAGTGGAGGTCGCAGTGGTGGTTGCAGTGGAGGTCGCAATGGTGAATGTAGTAGTGGTTACAGTGGAGGTTGCAGTGGTGGTTACAATGGTGGTCGTAGTGGTGGTTACAGAGGAGGTTAGAGAAGGTTGCAGTGGAGGTTGCAGTAGAGGTTGCAGTGGAGGTTGCAGTGCAGGTTGCAGTGGAGGTTGTCATGGTGGTTACAGTGGAGGTTGCAGTGGTGGTTGCAGTGGACATTGCAGTGGAGGTTGCAGTGGTGGTTGTAGTGGTAGTTACATTGGAGGTTGCAGTGGGGGTTGCAGTGGTGGTTACAGTGGAGGTTGCAGTGGAGGTTGCAGTGGTGGTTGTAGTGATGGTTACAGTGGAGGTCGCAGTGGTGGTTGCAGTGGAGGTCACAATGGTGAATGTAGTAGTGGTTACAGTGGAGGTTGCAGTGGAGGTTGCAGTGGTGGTTGTAGTGATGGTTACAGTGGTGGTTGCAGTGGAGGTTGCAGTGGTGGTTACAATGGTGGCCATAGTGCAGTTTACACTTGAGGTTGCAGTGGTGGTTGTAATAGACGTTGCAATGGTGGTTGTAGTGAAGGTTGCAGTGGTGGTTGCAGTGGAGCTTGCAGTGGTGGTTACAGTGGAGGTCACAGTGCAGATTGCAGTGGTGGTTACAGTGGTGGTTACAGTGGAGGTTGCAGTGGAGGTTGCAGTGGTGGTTGTAGTGATGGTTACAGTGGTGGTTACAATGGTGGTTACAGTGGAGGTTGCAGTGGTGGTGCAGGGGTAGTTGTAGTAGAGGTTGCAGTGGAGGTTGCAGTGGTGGTTACAGTGGAGGTTGTAGTGGTGGTTGTAGTGGTGGTGACAGTGGAGGTTGTAGTGGAGGTTGCAGTGGTGGTTACATTGGAGGTTGCAGTGGTGGTTGCAGTGGTGGTTGTAGGAGAGGTTGTAGTAGAGGTTGTAGTGGAGGTTGCAGTGGTGGTTGCAGCGGAGGTTGTAGTGGTGGTTGTAGTGGTGGTGGCAGTGGAGGTTGTAGTGGAGGTTGCAGTGGTGGTTGTATTGATGGTTGAGTGGAGGTTGCAGTGGTGACTGTAGTGGTGATTACAGTGGAGGTTGCAGTGGAGAGTGCAGTGGTGGTTACACTGGTGGTTACAGTGGAGGTTGCAGTGGTGATTACAGTGGAGGTTGCAGTGGTGGTTACAGAGGAGGTTAGAGAAGATTGCAGTGGAGGTTGCAGTGGAGGTTACAGTGGTGGTTACAGTGGAGGTTGCAGTGGTGGTTATAGTGGTGGTTACAGTGGAGGTTGCAGTGATGGTTATAGTGGAGGTTGCAGTGGTGGTTGCAGTGGAGGCTGTAGTGGTGGTTACACTGGAGCTTGCAGTGGATGTTGCAGTGGTGGTTACCATGGAGGTTGCAGTGGTGGTTGTAGTGGAGGTTGCAGTGGTGATTGCAGTGGAGCTTGCAGTGGAGGTTGCAGTGGTGGTTACAGTGGAAGTTGCAGTGGTGGTTCCAGTAGTGGTTACAGTGGTGGTTGCAGTGGAGGTTGCAGTGGTGATTACAGTGGAGGTTGCAGTGGAAGTTACAGTGGTGGTTACAGAGGAGGTTAGAGGAGGTTGCAGTAGAGGCTGCAGTGGAGGTTGCAGTGGTGGTTACAGTGGTGGTTGCAGTGGAGGTTGCAGTGGAGGTTACAGTGGAGGTTGCTGTGGTGGTTACAGTGGTGGTTACAGTGGTGGTTGCAGTGGAGGTTGCAGTGGTGATTACAGAGGAGGTTAGAGAAAGTTGCAGTGGAGGTTGCAGTTGAGGTTACATTAGTGGTTGCAGTGGTGGTTACAGTGGAGGTTGCAGTGGAGGTTGCAGTGGTGGTTATAGTGGTGGTTACAGTGGAGGTTGCAGTGGTGGTTATAGTGGTGGTTACAGTGGAGGTTGCAGTGGTGATTACAGTGGGCATTGCTGTGGAGGTTACAGTGGTGGTTACAGAGGAGGTTAGAGAAGGTTGCAGTGGAGGTTGCAGTTGAGGTTACAGTAGTGGTTGCAGTGGTGGTTACAGTGGAGGTTGCAGTGGAGGTTGCAGTGGTGGTTATAGTGGTGGTTACAGTGGAGGTTGCAGTGGTGGTTGCAGTGGAGGCTGTAGTGGTGGTTACACTGGAGCTTGCAGTGGATGTTGCAGTGGAGCTTGCAGTGGAGGTTACAGTGGTGGTTACAGAGGAGGTTAGAGAAGGTTGCAGTGGAGGTTGCTGTTGAGGTTACAGTAGCGGTTGCAGTGGTGGCTACAGTGGAGGTTGCAGTGGTGGTTATAGTGGTGGTTACAGTGGAGGTTGCAGTGGTGGTTGCAGTGGAGGCTGTAGTGGTGGTTACACTGGAGCTTGCAGTGGATGTTGCAGTGGTGGTTACCATGGAGGTTGCAGTGGTGGTTGTAGTGGAGGTTGCAGTGGTGATTGCAGTGGAGCTTGCAGTGGAGGTTGCAGTGGTGGTTACAGTGGTAGTTGCAGTGGAGGTTGCAGTGGTGGTTGTAATGGAGGTTGTAGTGGAGGTTGCAGTGGTGGTTGCAGTGGAGATTACAGTGGAGATTGTAGTGGAGGTGTCAATGGTGGTTGTAGTGGAGGATGCAGTGGTGGTTGCAGTGGAGGTTGCAATGGTCGTTACAGTGGTGGTTACAGTGGTGGTTGTAGTGGAGGTTGCAGTGGTGGTTGCAGTGGAGGTTGCAGTGGTGGTTGCAGTGGAGCTTGAAGTAGAGGTTACAGTGGACGTTGCAGTGGTGGTTACAGTGGTGGTTACAGTGGTGGTTGCAGTGGAGGTTGTAGTGGAGGCTGCAGTGGAGGTTGCAGTGGTGGTTGCAGTGGTTGTTGCAGTGCAGGTTGCAGTGGTGGTTGTAGTGGAGGTTGCAGTGGTGGTTGTAATGGAGGTTGTAGTGGAGGTTGCAGTGGTGGTTGTAATGGAGGTTGTAGTGGAGGTTGCAGTGGTGGTTGTAGAAAAGGTTGCAGTGGAGGTTGCAGTGGTGGTTGCAGCAGAGGTTGTAGTGGTGTTTACAGTGGTGGTTGCAGTGGAGGTTGCAGTGGAGGTTGCAGTGGTGTATGTAATGGAGGTTGTAGTGGAGGTTGCAGTGGTGGTTGTAGTGGTGGTTGTAGTGGTGGTTGCAGTGGACGTTGCAGTGGTGGTTGCAGTGGAGTTTTCAGTAGAGGTTACAGTGGACGTTGCAGTGAGGGTTGCAGTGGAGGTTGTAGTGGTGGGTACAGTGGAGGTCGCAGTAGTGGTTGCTGTGGAGGTTGCAATGGTGGTTGTAGTAGTGGTTACATTGGAGGTTGCAGTGGTGGTTACAGTGGAGGTTGCAGTGGTGTTTCCAGTGGTGATTGCAATGGAGGTTGCAGTGGTGATTGCAGTGGAGGTTGCAGTGGTGGTTGCAATGTTGGTTACAGTGGTGGTTACAGTGGAGGTTGCAGTGGTGGTTACAGTGGTGGTCGTAGTGGTGGTTGCAGAGGAGTTTAGAGAATGTTGCAGTGGAGGTTGCAGTGGAGGTTGTAGTGGTGGTTACAGTGGAGCTTGCAGTGGTGGTTATTGTGGAGGTTGCAGTGGTGGTTGTAGTAGAGGTTGCAGTGGAGGTTGTAGTGGAGGTTGTAGTGGAGGTTGCAGTGGTGCTTGTAGTGGTGGTTACAGTGGAGCTTGTAGAGGTGGCTACAGTGGAGGTTGCAGTGGTGGTTGTAGTGGAGGTTGCAGTGGTGGTTGTAGTGGAGGTTGTACTGGAGGTTGCAGTGGAGGCTGCAGTAGTGGTTGTAGTGGTGGTTGCAGTGGAGGTTGCAGAGGAGATTACAGTGGAGGTTGCAGTGGTGGTTGCAGTGGAGGTTGTAGTGGTGGTTACAGTGGAGGTTGCAGTGGAGGTTGTAGTGGTGGTTGTAGTGCTGGTTACATTGGAGGTTGCAGTGGTGGTTGCAGCGTGGTTGCAGTGGTGGTTGTAGTGCTGGTTACACTGGAGGTTGCAGTGGTGGTTGTAGTGGAGGTTGTAATGGTGGTTGTAGTGGAGGTTGCAGCAGTGGTTGCCATGGAGGTGGCAGTAATGGTTACAGTGGAGGTTGTAGTGGTCATTACAGTGGTGGTTGCAGTGGTGGTTGCAGCAGTGGAGATTACAATGGAGGTTGCAGTGGCGGCTGCAGTGGTGGTTGAGTGGAGGTTGCAGTGGTGCTTGCAGTGGAGGTGGCTGTGGAGGCTGTAGTGGTGGTTTCAGTGGAGGTTACAGCAGAGGTTGCATCGGAGGCTGCAGTGGTGGTTTCAGTGGAGGTTACAGCAGAGGTTGCATTGGAGGCTGCAGTGGTGGTTTCAGTGGCAGTTACAGCAGTGGTTGCGGTGGAGGTTTGGTGTTGGGAGGTAATTTCAAGATCCTTGATTTTGCAGGTCAGTTGAGATTTTATTCACTCAAAAATTACAACATCTCCTTGAGCTAACTAACTTGCAGGAGTTTTCTGAACAGGTAACAGTGAGGGTTGATGAGGGTAATTCTATTGATGTTGTGTACATGGACTTTCAGAAGGTGTTTAATAGAGGGCCACACACCAGACTTGTGAGGAACGATATAGGTCATGGTACTAAAGGTACAATGGCAGCGTGGATACACAATAGACTGAGTGATAGGAAACAGAGAGCAATGGAGAATGAGTATTTTTCACGGCGGAGGGAATTTTTATAGTGGAGTTCCCCAGGGGTCGGTCTTGGTCTCTTGCTTCTCCTGATATGTATTAATGATCTGCATCTTTGTGTGTAGGGAACAATTTCAACATTAATGGATGGCTCTAAATGTGGGAGAATTGTAAACTATGTGAGGGTGGTGTGGGACTGCAAAGGGACATTAACATGTTGGTGGATGGATAGGTGGCAGATAAGTTCAATGCTCAGAAGTGGCTGAAATAGGTGCTAGGCTCTACTGGGATTTGCTTGTCATCAGTTATTTATTCATATCTCACTGTATTTTTAACAGAACACATCCAGGAACTCTTTAACAAAGACCTTCCCAATTGCAAATTTCAGTCTCAGAAAATTCCCAAGTGCCTCACAACTAATGATGTAACATGAGCTGCTGTGACATTAGAAAGACAGCCATTAACTGACAAACAACATAAAGCTGACCAGAGAAACTATTCCAGTACAATCTGATCAAGGATCAATATTGGCCAGGATTCAGCTGCTCCTTTTCCAGATAGTGCCGTGAGATATGACAGATCCACCTGAGAGGGTTTGCAGCGATTCTGCCTAGCTCTTGATCCTAACAAAGATTGCCTGAGAACAGCAATAGCCCATTACTTGGATTGTACATTTCCGTCTGCAATGTACATTGATCCCCTCATTGCTGGACCAGGAAGATATTGTCCCTTCAGGATAAGTGTAGCACCATCAAAAAATCAAAAACTAACAAATAATATGTGCATTGTGAAATCTTTGGGAAGGGAGAAACTGAATTAGGAATTTTAAGTCTAACCCAGGTTAAGATTGTTGTGGTTCTCATGTTTGGTGCAATAAGCATTCTGATTGGACACTGAGCTTGGAGAGACTAGTATAGGGTAATGAAACTCTCGGCTTTGGCTCTGACACATCACTGTAATATATTGCTGATAGAAATGCACTATTAATGAGCTCCTAGTCTGTTTACGGGAGTAAGGATTCAACAAACTAATCGAGTATGTCTTAGCACGGCATTATCTGGTGAAAACAGGCCCTGACAGACAATGAACTGTTTATCAATATTTGACATCAGGCACAGAATGAAGGACTGAGAGAGATGTAAATGCTTGTGTGGAGAGAGCACAGTAGGAATACTTGTTGCTTACATGCTTTACGATGTGAATAATTGGACCCAAATAGTTTTGTGCAGGAAGCAGGAAACCTATTGACACAGCAAGTCTCAGCTTGAGCCCGTGGAACCATGAGTTAACCTCAGAAAGGAACTCGGATATGATTCCCTCAGTAATGTACCTCAAGGCAGGAGGTCAAATATCAGGGATTTGGGGAAAAAAAATCAGAGGATGGCTACTTATGATCCCTACTTTACCAAGGTTAATCCAACAATTAATCACATAAGCATTGACTGTAAATTACCTTTCAATACTCCTAAATACACAATAATTTTAACTTGTTAATGCAGCTCATGTAGGTGCAGAAGGATCAATGTAGGATCAATGGTTTATTAAAATTTCTTCCTATCTCAGAGTCTGATCTCCACCTACTACCTTCGCCTAATGACCTATTACTACCTAATAACCAGTTAGAGATTAGGCAATCCAATTCTAAAAGAAATATTGCAAGCTATTTTGGTTGAAAAATAAAAGTGTTGAGAATAATAAAACGAAATGGCAATATAACCTACAATAAGCTATTTATAATTCTAATTTATTGAAATGACCCAAAACAAAGACAAAATCCTTTCTTGATGCACAAAGTCTTGCAGTCGCAATAAGATCACTACGTTTGTGAGAAAATTATCTTCACATTTCCGTCAAAAAAGTCCATTAAATCCTGTAGACACTAGCCAGAAATACCTTCCAAATGCACAAGACGGTCAATCCCCCAGCTAAATGGCTTTGGACCCCAGGTTGACACGAGATATTTTGTGGACTGACCATTCACTCCATTTGACCAGTCAGAGTTTAAATGTTCGGTGCAAAGACATTGTTTTTGCTAATTCGGTTTATGTTGAGCTTTTGAAGGATTTTTTGGCATGGGATGTAACATGCTGTCTCTCTGTATCTTACCCAACTCTCCTCATTAACTACCTACCTCTCACATGGCACGCATTATGCCTGATTTCCACACTGCCTGACCACGCACTGTTCCTGTAATAACTCACCACTCAGTGGTATCCCGGAATTTACCAGCATCCTGGAACTCACACCTACTTTAAAATCCTATTGTGTACCTGGAGAAGGACTGCCAGTCCGGAATTGCCCTGCATTGTTCCTGACATTTCCCCGGGACATGGCAGACGGGGGTAATCGGTGCATGCATTGTGGGCAGGAACCTGGAATTCCTGCTGAATGGGTGGGGCAGAGGCAGGACTTCCTCCTCCCCTGAGACCAACAGTGGGGACCATGACACCAGCAAGAACAGCAATCCATCAGTAAACATTGGAACCAACAATTTATCATCTTAACCTTACACTTTGAGAAAGAAACTGTTTCCCTGTCGCTGCCCGTGAGACCCTGTAACTCACTCATCAGCCAAGATCCTCAACAGATTGAGTTTTAGGTACCCTCAGCACAGGTTGCTGGATAATTTTCACAGCGATATCAGGGGGATAGGCTCCAGGAAGCTCAGTTCTGAAACAGAGTCAAGAGTGTGTTGCTGGGAAAGCACAGCAGGTCAGGCAGCATCCGAGGAGCAGGAAAATCGATGTTTCAGGCATAAGCCCTTCATCATTCCTGACTCTGATCTCAGCATCTGCAGTCCTCACTTTCTCTCAGTTCTGGAACAGTCAGATACAAGTTGAATATTTACTTTAATACTTTAACCATATGAGAACATCACATCTGCTTCAAACCTGTAAACAATGAGAATATGTTAATTCAGTCAGAAGCAGGAGGTATTTCAAAGGACAATTACTACTTTAAAATCTGAAATATGTTAGAGCTCAAGTCCAGAGTGAAATGACAGTGACTTGACATCAATGCTGCATATCACAAAATATCAATTCAAGAAATCCGGGTGAAACTGGCTCAACAGAAATCAGGGGAAAACAGGTTTGGAGTCAAACCTAATACATAAGAAGATGGTCATGGTTGTTGGAGCTCCAGGACATCTCTGCAGGAGTTCCTCAGGGTAGTGTCCTTGGCCCAACCATTTTACAGCTGTATCATCAATGACCTTTGCTCTTTTATGAGGTAATTTTGCTAATGGGAATATTTGCTAATGGTTGTATAATATTTAACACCATTCATGACATCATTGATACTGAAGAAGCCTGTGTTCAAACAGAGTAAGATCTGGACAAAATCGAGCTTTGTGTTTGATAAGTGGCAAGTAACATCTGTGTCACACAAGTGCAAGCAATGACGATCTCCACCAGGAGAGAATCGAACCATAATCCATTGATATTCAATGACATTTATCATCACTGAATCCCACACCATCAGGATCCTGGCATTCAGCATGGACCAGAAAATGAACTAGACTAGCCATATAAATCTGAAACAAAACAGAAACTCTGGAGAAACTCAGCAGGTCTGGCAGCATCTGTGGAGAGAGAGCAGAATTAGCTTTTCAGGTCCAGTGACCCTTCTTAAGAAGACATATAAATACAATGGCTACAAGAGCAGATTAGAAGCTAGGAATACTGCAGTGAGTACCTCACCCCCTGATTCCCCAAGATGTGTCCAGCATCTACAAGGCTCAAGGAATGTGATGGAATACTCCCCACTTGCCGAGATGGGGGCAGCTCCAACATCACTGTAAAACCCTTTCACCATCCAGGGCAAAGCAGCCCACCTGGTTGGCACAGCATCCATGAATATACAGGCCGCCCACCCCCCGATGTTCATTAACAGCAATGTCTACCATCTACAAGGTGCACTACAGAAATTCATCAAACCCATGACCACTTCCATCTGAAGGGACAAGGGCAGCAGATAGATGGGAACCCCACCCTCTGCAAGTTCCCCTCCAAGTCAGTCACCATCCTGACTTAGAAATATATCGCTGTTCCTTCACTTTCATTGGGTCAAAATCCAGGAATTCCCTCACCAACTGCAGTGTGGATCTACCTATTACATACAGACTGCAGTGGTTCAAGAAAGTAGCTCACCACCACCTCCTCAAGGATAACTAGGGATAGACAATAAGTAATTAGATTACTTATAGTGTGGAAACAGGCCCTTCGGCCCAATAAGTCCACACCGACCTGCCACCCACCCAGACCCATTCCCCTGCCCCAAACATAACAGGCAATTTAGCATGGCCAATTCACCTGACCTGCACATTTTTGGACTGTAGGAGGAAACCAGAGCACCCAGAGGAAACCCACACAGACACAGGGAGAACGTGCAAACTCCACACAGTCAGTTCGCCTGAGGCGGGAATTGAACCCAGGTCTCTGGTGCTGTGAGGCAGCAGTGCTAACCACTGTGCCACCGTGCTGCCCATAATGACCCAGTCAGTAATGCCTGCCTCCTAACAAAAGTAGAAAGTGTTCAGCAGCCAATTTCTATACAAAATAAATGAATGACTAGTTAATTTTGTTTGTTGTTGTTTCATAAGCAAGGTAATGAAGAATTGTATAATTTCCTATGTTTCTTCAGATAGTACCACAGGATTGCCTACGTCTTATATCGATGGGACCTTATAAATGCTGGCCTAGCCCCTGAAGCCCACATCCTTGGAATGAATAAAAACAAAGAATCCCACCTAGACTTGCCTCGACACCCTAAAGTATAATCTCTGAGCCAGTTCGACATCACTCACTCAAAGGACACAATACGGCAGCCTGGAGTGTGTTCACGAGTCTGGGAGTGAACTTCACACACAAACCTTTGATTCAAAAGTTATACCTGAGCTTGACTGATACTTCGGTGAACAAAACAGCAGAAAGGAGTTTGGATGCTGCAAATCAGAAACAAAAACAGGAATTGCTGGAGAAACTCAGCAGGTGTGGCAGTATTTGTGGAGAGAGAGCAGAGTTAACGTTTCAGGTCCAGTGATCCTTCTTCAGAACAGTTCTGGACCCGAAAAACATTAACTTTGATTTCTCTCCACAGATGCTGCCAGATCTGCTTAGTTTTTCCTGTAATTTCTGTTTTGGTTTCTGATACTTCAGATTAAACTGAATATTTGAGATCAAATTCAACTAATGTCTTTTGAGAACAAAATGGCTTTCTCTATAGTAGTAAATGTGTGACCTCATCAGCTACTTTGACACAAACAGAACGTTCTGAGCTCAGTTGCTAGTCTGTTGTGAAGTAATTGCAGTCAATGGTTGTGCTGGAGCGAAGTGGCATTGCAGACAGTTTATTTTACTGTATATCTCAGTGATGACAACATAGAGTAATTGGCCAACATTTTCTTAGCTGATGACTGCATTGTCATGCTCTACTGATAATGTTTGTATGTAGAGAGATACACAACAGCAATTGAACACTGTGTCCTGTGGTTAAGAGACTACAAACTCACCATGTGATCCACCATGACGAAGGGCCATTGGACTGAGGACAGTTTCCAAATTAACTGGATCAGGCACAAGTAGCTACCTTTCAACATGTACATCAAGTACCATACAGCGTCGCCAATTTCAACAAAGCTAGATTGGAAAACATGTTTCCCTTATACATTAACAATGATCTATAATTAATAGTTAAACAGACAGAGTGTTTCTTGAGATAATTCACACAGTGAGGAAGCTTTGATCTGGAGGTTTAGGAGGTTGTATTTAAAAGCAGTGAAATGCAGATTTCTACAATCTTTCACACTCATTGAAAACAATCATCCTGCCTACAAACTGGCCTTTCCCCAGATCAGAGTGAGGTCTATTCATTGTGCCTGTCTGTATGAAGCTTTTAAAGTGCACAGAGAATATAACATACGAAAGTTTTTAAACTTTGAAATATTTATAAACACATAGTAATGTTTAGGTTCTATATGACTAAAAGGAAATGAAACTTTTCACCTTGCACTCATCAGAACAAGGAGCAAGAGACAGTCTCGGGAAAAAGAGGCATCGTCTTGCACAGAATGAGATGAGGATGCTGATTGGTTGGAGCTGTCAATCTTAATTAGCAGGACGATTTTAATTGATCAGGGTGTTTCCATGGAAATATAGCAAAGATCGGCAGTTTCATGACTTTCTTTATTCCATGTTAATGGTGAGATGTCTGTACAAACACCTTTGGCCTACATGAGACAGGCCCATGGGGATTGAAGTGTTTAGCCCTGAGCATGTACAAATATGTCACATCGCTGACCCTGTTAATTAGGTTTCCAGCATAACTCTCAGCATAGTCTGGATTATTGAATAAATGACCTTCCAATAAAGAGTTATATCTAATGGTGGGTGTACTTTTCTGAGGCCTGAAAGCACGGGCTGGATGAGCCTGCATTCATCACATTGAGCCCTGAGCAGTGCCCAGTCCGTCTCAGAGGACCCAGGAAAGGGGAGGGTTTGAACAACAGGCGCCATGAGCTGTTCCAAGCTGCTATAATTCAGCTAATGCACGTGTGGTTCCTTCCTGCTGCTGTCAAACCCAAAAGATGTTCTGCCTCCCACGCAAAGGAGCAACTGTTTGGTGAGTTTCAATGCTGCTGTGATGTCAGGTATACAGGCTATTCATTCCAATGACTAGTGGACCACATCAAACAACATATTATATTGACCATGAGCTTAACTAGCCCAACCACAAATCTTGGGAAATTGGAGTTAAATTCAGATGAAACATCCACCCATTTGGCTTGAGTTGATGGAATTTGCTTTTACATTGCAGTAATTGTGAGAACAATTCTGTTATTGTGAGAATGATTCTGGTGCTAAAGATCGCTATCATGAGGAGAGCTCAAAACTAGGTCTGTCTCCTTGAAGATCTCGAGTTGTTCTCCCCATTAACCTCCTTATACCATCATCATATTGTGAAGATCTCCATGCACACCTCACCATTAACCATCCAGAACTAAACAGCTTAGACTACTGAAGGTAAAGTTCATTATTCAGTTCATGTGCATTATTTAGGGGCCAGGTTTTGTGTTACAAACGTACAGTTTGTCAGTTTGTGTGGTTTGGGAATGTATTTAGTTTCAGGGTAGGATGGAGGCTTGAAGGGGTGAATGTCATTCACTCTGAATTTTCCTGACAATAGGCTTGGTTGGCCCAAAGGTTAACGTTTTAAAGGAAACCTTTTATTTACAATTAGATACAAGGCATTCCCTCTTGCAAAGAGTGACCAGAACAGATACGCTAACGGTGATTAGACTCCAAATCCCAAGAGTTATAGGAATGTCAGCTTTTATGAACTATTTTCTAAACTGCCTTTTAATTATCAGATAGAATGGAGTGACTGGTGTAGACAATAGCTAATTAATATTCCTGCTCGGAAAAAAGATGATTCACATTACAATGGAGATGGACTTTGATTTGTTTTTGATTAGCTTCCCCACAGTGTGGAAACAGGCCCTTCGGCCCAACCAGTCCACACCAACCCTCTGAAGGGTAACCCACCCAAACCCATTTCCCTCTGACTAATGCCCCTAACACTACAGACAATTTAGCATGACCAGTTCATTTAACCTGCACACCTTTGGACTGTGGGAGGAAACTGGAGCACCCGGAGGAAACCCACGCAGACACGGGGAGAATGTGCAAACTCCACACAGTCAGTCACCCGAGGCTGCAATCAGGCCTGGGACCCTGGTGCTGTGAGACAGCAGTACTAACCACTGAGCCACAATGCTGCCTTGTTGCTTGTGACGAGTAGAGCGTGGGATGTTGATAGTTGAGCAGCTGGTTTTGGGACTCTTGGCTCTGTGAGTTACTAAAACCCACAGAGCCAAGTAAAACCGTTGGGAGTCATTAGAGGATCAAATTGTAGGTTTTCCTAAATATCATGGAATCTCTCAAACAGCATAAGTCCACAAGAAGCCAGGAGAGTCAGAGCTGAAAGATAGAACCAGGCAGTCCTTATTGTACATCATGTAGACTGCAGGTCGAGGATCACCAGTAATTCACCAAAGGCTCTTTCAAAAGCATCTTTCAAACCCATGGCTCCTGTCATCTAGAAGGACAAGGGAAGAAAATACATGGGAACACAAACACCAGCACATTCCCCTCCAAGTGACTCACCCCTCACCTCAGAGAGTCATGAACACAGCCCAGTCCATCACGCAGAGCAGCCTTCCATCCATTGACTCCATCTACACTTCCCACTGCTTCGGGAAAGTAATCAACCCTTCCACCCCGGTAACACTCTCTTCCACCCTCTTCCATTGGGCAGAAGATATAAAAGTTTGAAAACATGTACAAATAGGTTCCAAGAACAGCTTTTCCACCGCTGTTATTAGACTTCTGAACAAATCTCTCAAATGTTACTTCTGATCTCTCTCCCTCTGCACCTTAACACTTTATTCTGCACTCTCTTCTGCTCCCTGATGCACTTTGTATGGTACAATCAGCCTGTATAGCATACAAAACAATACCTTTCACTATATCTCGGTACATGTAACAACAATAAATCTATCAATAAATCAGTCATCCTGACTAAGAAATATATTTCCACCATTGCCATGTTGCAATCCTGGAATTTTCTTCCTAACAGCATCATGGTGTCCTTGTAACACATTATCAGCTGCAGTGGTTTAAGAAGACAGCTCATAGAAGAATCATAGAATTCCTACAGTGTGGAAACACATCCTTTGGCCCAACATGCCCACACTGACCTCTCCAAAGAGTAACCCACCTAAACCCATTCCCCCCTACCCTATATTTATCCCTGACTAATGCACCTTACCCACACATCCCTGAACACTATGGGCAATTTAGCATGGCCAATTCACCTGACCTGTACATCTTTGGCCTGTGGGAGGGAACCAGAGCACCCGGGGGAAACCCATGCAGACACAGGGAGAACGTGCAAGCTTGATACAGACAGTCACCCGAGGCAGGAATCAAACCCGGGTCACTGGTGCTGTGAGGCAGCAGTGCTAACCATTGAGCCTACATCCCACTCAAGGGCAATTAGGGATGGGCAATGAATGCTGGCCCAATCACATCCTATAAAAGCATAGAAAATAAACTCATGCTCATCTTTTGAAGAACTGAAGTTCATGAGGGTTTACCAAAGCCGAATGATTTGCCTGGCTTTGGCCAGAAAGAGGATTTACAATTCAATCTTCACCGTGAACATCATTTTGAGATGTAAGAATTTTTTTTAAACATAGAGTCATAGAGATGTACAGCACAGAAACAGACCCTTCAGTCCAAATCATCCATGCCAACCAGATATCCCAACCCAATCTAGTCCCATCTGCCAGTACCTGGCCCATATCCCTCTAAACCCTTCCAATTCATATACCCATCCAAATGCCTTTTAAATGTTGCAATTGTACCAGCATCCACCACATCCTCTGGCAGCTCATTCCGTACACGTACCATCCTCTATTTGAAAATGTTGCCCCTTCGGTCTCTTTTATATCTTTTCCCTCTCACCCTAAACCTATGCCCTCTAGTTCTAGACTCCCCCATCCCAGGGAAAATACTTTGCCTATTTATCCTATCCATGCCCCTCATGATTTTATAAACCTCTATAAGGTCACCTCTCAGCCTCTGATAATCCAGGGAAAACAGCCCCGGCTATTTAACCTCTCCCCATAGCTCAAATCCTTCAACCTTGGCAACATCCTTGTAATTGTCTGGCTGGGATTTGGAAAAGGAGTTGAGATTAGCTTTGGACTGGTTCCTGGAGAATGTAGTATTTTCTTAATGGATGGAGTAAAATGTGACAATGGTTATCTTAGATAGGGAATGGGAAATATTCTTTGTAGTTTAGAGCATAACACTCCCACTGAAATAGTGTTTCGTCAATATTGCTTTTAGTTTCTTTGTTGCAGTAAAAGTCTTAAATTGAAATAACATTGAACAATTCTTTTAATCTTTAACAGGAAATTGTAATTTATTTTTAAAAGATTTGGGCTGTACCGTCTTTTAACAGTCTCAAAAATATTGCTAATTGGATATTTCATCCCTCAGAATTGTTAACAGTTCTATTTAAATTCCAAGCAGCTTTTTCTATTATATTGAGAACCAACCCAGCTTCTCGGGTGTTGTGTTTATGTATAGTTTGGCTCATTTAAGTGGGTGACATAGGACGTCTGTTGGCATTACCTAGGAGCAGGTGGAGACACAGTGGTAATGTCACTGGGCTAATCATCCAGACTCCCTGAGCTAATGTTGTTGACGACATGAGTTCGAATCTCACCTTGTCCGAAGTTGATATTTAAATTCAATAATAAAATCTGTAATTAATGGATAGTCTAATGACATCCAGATAATCATTGTCAATTGTGGTTAAAAATGCATCTGCTCATTAATGTCCTTTAGGGAAGGAGATCTACCATCCCACTGCCAGCATGTGACTCCAGACCCACAGTGATATGGTTGGCTCTGAACTGTTCTCTGAAATGGCCTAGCAAGCCATTCAGTTCAAAGCAATTAGGGATGGGTAATAAATGCTGCCTGGCCAGTGAATTAATAAAAATAAAATCACAAGGTTCTAGAGAGAGAATCGTTGATAAAGACAATGGTCAAATAACCCTGGGTGTACCGAGATGTAAGAAGATGTACCTAGATTTTTCACATATAAATCAGACCAAATTTCTTTGGGGGTTATTGTCTTCATTCTAGTTGGCAGATAAAATGTCTGCTTGCCTCTTTTAACAATCCTTTATCCCTCTCTGCATTGAAACTTGCTAATGTATCTGTTGATCTCCAGAATTCCTGGTGAGCTTACTCACAAGTTGTGCCTCAAAACTGCTGCTATGATGTACCTGCCATTCTTGGCTCTATTTACCTGTTGGGTTTTCTAAGGCCAGGGAAAGCTCATCACAATGGGTTCAAAACGAAAAGGCTGTAAAAATGAAGCTGTCAGCTTCTGACAATCTTCAGTGCCCTTTGACAGCAGATTGGTGAAGCTTACCATTTGTCTCACCTCCTGGAGAAATGGAATTGGGCAGATTTAAGATGTGCTGGATTTCTGATTGTCATTTTTCACCTTTTACATCTCAACTAAACTATTCCACTAACTCTGAGGTGTTAAAATTATCTGCATCAGATTTCACAACTCGTTGTGTTGAATGTTGAGCAAGTGGCCAAGGGTCTTACTGACGAAGGATTATAAACCTGAGACCACCGTATCCATTTCTGACCTGAGGTAACTGAAAGTGAACGATTCACTGGTATTTCACAGGACAGGGAATGTGCTGCAAATTCATGGGGTCAATTCACAAACCTAAAACTATGGAGCCACAGCTGAAGGGAGTTTAGCTTGAAGCAATATTTCTGAATTGTATTGTTAACTTTTCAAACCCTGATCCTTTCCCCTGGGATCTGAGGATCAGTGAGTTTAACCAATTACACTCAAATACAATTCAAATTCTGGTCTATTTCACCCAACATTGAAATAGTTAAAGTTACATATCACAAAATTTATTCCTTCCAATGGTGAGACATTGGTAATTCCATTTGCATAAAATCTTCAATACTGTGTAGTTCAATAAAAAGAATGTTAGTAAGTGAGTGACCTCCCATATTGAGCATTACAGGTCAAAAGGCAAAAGGATCAAATGGGTGCAGACTGTGAGGGATTAACTGGTGCAGAAAGTGTCTGCTTTTACTGCAGTAAGATTTATTTGGATTGGATAAAATTAAATTCAAGCAAAAATCACTGATTTCTTTCATTCTAAACACAAGTGGGTCAGACTAAATGAACACAGATTAGATGAAGCCTCAAATTACCATGGAACTTAATCAGATAAACCTGGGTCATAAAATCATTTCTTGCCAAAAACATCTATGTTGGTAAGTTTAGGGAAGTCTGTTTTCATTCGTTTCAGGCTGTTGAAGGAATAGGGATGGTTTTGATGGGATCTATCAGCACTACTCAATCTTGTAGCTGCATAATTAGGGGACACTTCAAGGTAGCAACTGGACACTGACAGATCGAAGAGCATTCTCAAACATCATGAAGTGCGTCTAATTAAAGACATGGTGCTGCTTTTGTACATCCATCCACCAGGTACTTTCACAAACATGAGGAGAGAGTCCACAAAGAAGAACATTAACCCAAACTTTCAAATCTATTTTTTTATTTATTTGCTTGTACCGGGTCACCCGCTCCCCAGGCTGCAGTCTGTCCTTGCTCCCAATCCAGCATCATGTGTGTGTGTGTGTGTGTGAGAGAGAGAGAGAGAGTGGGAGAGAGTGTGATATGTGTGTGTGTATGTGTGTGTGTGTGAGAGAGAGAGAGAGAGTGGGAAAGAATGTGATGTGTGTGTGTGTGAGAGAGAGAGAGAGAGTGGGAAAGAGTGTGATGTGTGTGTGTGTGTGAGAGAGAGAGAGAGAGAGTGGGAGAGAGTGTGATATGTGTGTGTGTATGTGTGTGTGTGTGAGAGAGAGAGAGAGTGGGAAAGAATGTGATGTGTGTGTGTGTGTGAGAGAGAGAGAGTGGGAAAGAGTGTGATGTGTGTGTGTGTGTGAGAGAGAGAGAGAGAGTGGGAGAGAGTGTGATGTGTGTGTGTGTGTGTGTGAGAGAAAGAGAGAGAGTGTGTGGGAGAGAGTGTGATGTGTGTATGTGTGAGAGAGAGAGAGAGAGTGAGTGAGTGTGGGAGAGAGTGTGATATGTGTGTGTGTGTGTGTGTGTATGTGTGAATGTGTGAGAGAGAAAGAGTGTGATGTGTGTGTGTGGTGTGTGAGAGAGAGAGAGTGGGAGAGAGTGTGATGTGTGTGTGTGTGTGTTTGAGAGAGAGAGAGAGAGAGTGGGAGAGAGTATGATATATGTATGTGTGTGTGAGAGAGAGAGTGATGTGTGTGTAAAATTAGAGAGCTGGCCCAGTCAATGTGCTGTACATCCTTTTGAGTTATAGATGGATAATGAACAGACAGTTTGCATCCTAACCAGGACACTCAGGGCTCTCCTGAAACTGGCCCTTAGTTGTAAACCTGACAGAGTTGAGATGTCTCAATAGACAGCAGGTCACCTCCACCTGGTGCTACTCACCTGAGCAGCTTTGGATATGAGCCAGGTTCCCACAGCCAGAAGACCAATGGGCATGGGGGTCAAAGGAAGTGACCACATTCCTTGGGAAGGATGTGACATTGGGTACAGTCACCCTGCTGCTTCCAGCTCCATCTCTAACTGTGAAAAATAAAACAACTTAACCCTTCAGAAGCTCCACTTCACAACAGGAAGTCCTGAATGCATCAGTTTGGAGATTTTTCTGCTCAATGCTCCAGCTTGGTGTGGTGCTGCTTAAAGAGGTGACAGCCCTCGCCCAATAACAGGAAGTTGTTATCTTCAAATACCAACAAAGGTGCCTTGATCAAAATGCAAAGCACATGAGGCTGAGACATCACACACTGACAATGATGCAATTGTCTCTATTTTTCCAGCAAGACAATATACACAGGAGCATCAGTTACTAGCTGGAGGTTTCCCCAAGCCAGCATTATTTTGATGATTAAACACTGACGAGGTCGATCCAGTTTCAGCAGCATGACTCCAGCTTTCTGTTAGTAACCAGGCTCTCTGTAGGCATGTGGGTCTTTGCTGTGAAACATGGAATTCCCTGCCTCAGTTTTCATGCAGCTAATCCATCCCAAATGGACAAAGGACCCAAAAAGAAATGGCCACCAAACAGAGTGGCCAGAACCCCAAGTCTTTCTGCTCCCTTGGACCGTTGCCAGGGCAGTGAGAGCCCAAGCTCAGGTCTGGAGGTGACTGGATCTGAGCAGCTGTGAGGACACCTGGCCCTGGTTGGAGACAGGGACAGTTTACAAAGTTAATGAAGAGATCCTTTCCACTTCATCAGGAACTGCTGCAGCCTGGATGATATCTGTGTTTAGTAAGGCTCTGTACTTGGAAAATGGAATCATCCCTTAAACAATATGCTTTCCAGATTATTATTTCTACAAACTAGCAAACTGTCTAGGGAAAGATGAACAATGTAAATGCAGAAAAATTCTCAGATTCAGTAAATTTGTTCATCCCAAGGATAAGAGAGTATATTGCACACTATTGAAAAGATAGCCCAGTATGACAAAAAAAAGTGAATGTTTATTTATTGCCCATTTCATTTAAATATTCAGCCCAAACATCACTCTGAACACAGATGTCGACATAATATTTATGCAAGACCCACTTTAATGTAAACTGAAACAGCGTAGTCTAAGTAGGAACCTTCAAATAAAAGCAAAATACTGTTAATGGTGGAAATCTAAAATAAAAACAGAAAGTGCTGGAGCAACTCATCAGGTCTGGCAGCATCTGCGGAGGGAGAAACAGAGTTAATGTTGAGTCAATGACTCTTCCATTGGAATGGATGGGAGTTGTCTAATGATGATTTTGATGCTGTTGAAAACAGTGGAGGAAGAACACGGTGATGAGCATGCCCAGAGCAAAACACAAAGGTAATTGAGGTGTAAAACAAGTGTTAATAATCAGTGTGTAAAAGAGGAAATGGGTCGGCTTTGCTGAGAGCCTTTGCTCCTGCCCAGTGGTGGCTATGTTCAGTGATTTGGGAATGCACACGATTCATCAGGCAGTGTTTAAATGTAACGTCATGCACAAATGCATTATTGCATATTTGCAAGAAACTGCATGATTTTGAAATGAGATGAAGCAATGGGGAGAGAGGACACTCAATGGGGAATGGGGGGAAGGGGGGAAGGCAGTGGGGATCTCCCCGAGTGAGGAGGGAAGACAGCAAGGAAGGCAGAGAGTGGGGGGACACAAGTATCCAGGAGCTGGGAGGCACTTGGCCCCTCTGTCTCCATTCTTCCATGCTCCTCCCAACTCTCTTCCAACTGTCCCCCATAACTCCTCTGTTCTCTCCCATTCCCAATTCCCCCTAAAACAAATTCCAATCTCCCCTTCACCCCAATCTCCCTCTCACTCTGGTCCTAATCTCCCCTTCTTCCTGTGTCCCAATCACGACCCAACTCCAACCCCGATCATGTTACCCCAAAGCCGTTTGTATGCGTAAGTTTGATTACAAGTGACACATAGCTCAGTTGTCATCAAACACAGCCTTTCTCTTATTCCAACCTACTATTTACATCTATTTTACATCTCAGTTATTCAGCTGTGGGATGTGGGCATTGCTGGCTGAGCTGACATTTATTACCCATCCATTGTTGTCTTTGAGAAGATGCCTCCGTGAACCACTGTAGGTAGATCCACAATGCCATTTAGGAGGGAATTTGACCCAGAGACAGCAAAGGAACGGTGATGGATCAGTCTTTTATGCAGCACCTTGTCAAAGAAAATGCAAGGATCATGGGTTTGGAAAGCGCTGCCTGAAGATATTTGGTGAATTTCTACAGTGCATCTTGTAGATAGTACACACTCCAAACTCCGATCTGCTCTTGTAGCCACTGTGTTTATGTCACAAGTTTAGTTGAGTTTCTATCATATATATCCTTGTCAAAACTGGAAATTTTAGTGCTGCTGATTATAATCTCTTGTACCTTTCTAAGGTGAGGAATGAACTGTTTCAATGTGTCAACATCTTACTGCAGTACATTCCATTGCAAGTGGATTTCAAAACTCTGATTAACCCTTGATTTGAACCCATTTACCAGTGCTTTTAAAGTTGGTTTGTAACAATTTCACAAAATGCAAACATAGAAGAGGCAATAATCTAATGGTATTATTGCTGGAAAGTTAAACCAGAAATTCCAGTAATGTTCTGCAGACACAGGTTCAAATCCTGTCATGACAGATGGTGGAATTTGAATTCAATACAAACCTGGAATTAAGAGTCTAATGATGACCATGAACCCATTGTCAATTATTGGAAAAACATATCTGGTTCATTAATGTTCTTTAGGGAAGGAAACTGCTGTGCCTACCTGGTGAGGCCTACATGTGACTCCACACCCATAGCAATGTGGTTAACTCTTAACTGTCCTGTGGGCAATTAGGGATGAGTAATAAATACTGGCCCAGCCAGTGACCCCCTTTTCCCATGAATGAAGGAAAAAAATCTTACTTAAGAGAGCATCCACAATTTGACAAAATTTAGTAGCTTGCCCCCAAATCAAACTCTATTTGGCAGAGTTTTATTCTAGGGTTTACTAATATTATTCACTTTCAAATGAATGAGTGACTTTAGTGATTTAGTTACTGCCAGATTTCAACTAACTTCCCACCAACACAAAATCACTAACTGAAAAATAACTATCAATACGCTGGAGACAACTATGAGTAAAAACATACATTAATATTTTCAGACATGAATGATATGTTTCCATTTTTATAGGCAGGGACTCAATTTTGAAAAATGAAATTATTTTATGTTCTTCTTTAGGTTATGCAACTGAAATTCTTAAAATCCTTGACAAATTTTAAAAGAAAGCTATGCCATGTAGCCAAGGAATATTCTATGAGTAAAAGATTTCTTGTCAAGTTATCATAGAATATTTATGACTGTTCCCTTGGAAAAGCTCTCGGCTCTCCAAGGACCAAAGGGTGGTGGTTTCTGACAAACGGCCCTTCTTTTGCTCCATTAGTCATTGCTTTCCTTGTAAACTGATCTTCTGATAATGCATAAATTTAAAATCCAGGCAACTACACTCAGCTGAGTGACTGAGAAATGAATAAACATTTGAAAATGATTTTCTCCCAGCACGTATTACATTTCCTGTGGTAAAATTTACTCTTTGTTTTAACCACATTAGACATTTTTCCAAGTTTGACCCCAACTTAAACACTGGTCCCTTTCTGTGTGAAAAACAGAAATTCCACTTCCCGCCCAAATTATAATCGCTGAAATTTATTGTAACATGAATTGCCTTTCACTTTGGAAAGCTGCCATTGCAATTAACAGACGGATAGAAATTGTATTTCAGAGCACTCTGATAATATTTTACTGTAAATATCTCAAAGGAAAATGTTTAAATAATATTGTGTAAAATAATATTGTGCAAAATAATACTGTATAAAATAATATTGTGTAAAATAGGTTATTGTGTAAAATAGGTTATTGTGTAAAATAACACTGTGTAAAATAATATTGTGTAAAATAGGTTATTGTGTAAAATAAGATTGTGTAAAATAAGATTGTGTAAAATAGGTTACTGTGTAAAATAGTATTGTGTAAAATAGGTTATTGTGTAAAATAATACTGTGTAAAATAATATTGTGTAAAATAGGTTATTGTGTAAAATAGGTTATTCATGAAACAGACCTCTAACAAATGAAAACAATGACTAATGGGGCAAAAGAAGGGCCGTTTGTCAGAAACCGCCACCCTTTGGTTCTTGGAGAGCGGAGAAGATGCATGACATGTCATTTGAAAACATTCCAATTCTAATTGAATTCCATTAGTTTTGACTTTTGGTCACATTGCTATAGCTTTCAATGAACAGAATAATTTTAGCCTCAAGCTGGCTTTTGAGTGTATGGATCAAATGCCATTGCAGAACCTTTGCATGTTTCTAATTGTAACACATAATATCATAAAAGGCTCATTTGTACATGTAATTTTCTCTGGTGATCTTCAGAAACTGTACAGAAAATCTTTCTGGATGGCTGACTCTTGTGTACTTTCTGCTTTCAGGAGTGAGTGGTACATCAGGGAAATGTTCAGACCACTGAAATTGGTGCAGTTCCTGATTCCGACTGTATTTGTGTTATAAACTAGAACACTTCATTATTCATTACAACAGTGACTACATGGTAAAGATGTTGAATTGAAAAAAAATGGGCTAAGATTAGATTAGATTACCTACAGTGTGGAAACAGGCCATTTGGCCCAATAAGTGCACACTGACCCTCCAAAGAGTAACCCACCCAGATCCATTCTCCTACCCTTTTATCCTATATTTACGTGTTCTCAGAGTTTAGGGCCATTTATCACCGTCAAATGGAACAAAAGTTAAATTCCTTGGTAGCTGGAAACAAACACAGAAAGTGCTGGAGAAACTCAGCAGATCTGGCAGCATCTGTTTCAAAGAACAGTCAGACTGGACATGAAACATTAACTTGATTTCTTGCTCACATGGGGCTGTCAGACTTGCTGAGTTAGTCCAGTATTCCCTGTCTGGCTTTCCTATAGAATGGATACTGACTGGTTAAATATCTTGGCTGTTGTCAGTTCTGAGGAAGGGTCACTCAGTCCAAATGTTAACTCTGTTTTCTCTCCACACATGCTGCCAGATCTGCTGAGATTTTCCAGCAATTTCACTTTTTGTTTGTGACTTACAACGTCCACAATTCTTTCTGTTTATTAATGTCTTGGCTGTTGCTTTTATCTTCCTTGTGTAAAACTTTATGCAATGTTTCTTTAAGTTGAAGACACTGGATAATGGCAAGTTGTTGTCTCCTGCATTGCCCCAGGGAATTAGTTGTAAGATTCCAAATAATGATAAATCACTATAGCCCCAGTGGTGTGTGTTTTCAGCCTGTAATCTGTTCATGTACAGCGAGTTGAGTCTAATATGTCTACTGTTGCTATGGTAATGCAACCTTTTGGGCAGTTAATATCAACTCCACTTTTGACATCACTGCACTATCAATCTCTCTGGACTTGCAAACAGCTTCATTGATTCACCTGCTCATCACTATGGGAACCATTCATCCAATCAAGTACTTGTTGGCTCTTTGTAGAGCCACCCGAACAGCCTCATCTCTCCAGGACTCAATGTCCACATAATGGGAGGGATGTGATTCCACAGGAGAGGAATTAGAGGTGATTTACCAGGATTCTGCCTGCGCTGGAGAGTTTCAGTTATGAAGAGACATTGGACAACTTCAAGAGGTTGTTTGTCCTTAGAGCAGAGGAGATTGAGAGGGGACATGATTAAGAGGGGCATAGACAAGATAGACAGGAAGAGACTTCTTCCCTTATTGGAAGGATCAATGAGTGGGTGCGGGGGTGGAGTATACATTTAAGGCAAGTTTAGAGGAGATGTGGGTGAGAGACATTCCCCTCCAGAGGGAGGTGGGAATCTGGAACTCACTGACTGTGAGGGTGGGAGAGACAGAAACCCTCATCACATTGAAGAAGGATTTAGATGTGCACCTGTGATGCCAAGGCAGACAAGGCTAAGGACCAAGTGCTGGGAAATGAGATTAGAATCGTTAGATGGTTGTTTTTGACCAGTTTTGTTTTTGCCTTGTAGCTCTCTGCATCTCTAGATTTCCGTATTTCAGTGACCACCCCACTTTTGAAAAGCCTGGACAAAGTTTTCTCAGGGTCTATGTATATGACGCAAGCTGTGGCTGGGTCAGCGACAAATGCAGTAAGACCCATGTTGATGTCAGGAACAACTCATGCCATCTTTTATAGTTTTCACAAGTGGCATGGTGAGATTCTCATTGGGCACCTAAGGTGAGATGCCATTTGCTAGTGATAATTACTTGTCAAACACTGCCTCATTAATATTCATATTCCTACTTTACCAGCTTCACCAAATAAACTCATCTGAGCCGATCTTTAACCTCAGTTATAACGAGGGCAATGTTTTCTGTCACAATGTTCTTCCACCGAAACCTTTCTCAGGCCAGATAGTAAAAACTAAACTTTGGTCTACAGATTAAACAATGAAATACTCTAAAAGATATTAATTCCAAACAAAGAACTGCTTAAAGACATTTGACCTCCCGTCACAATCTGCACACATTATTTCATTAACTTTCAGCTCTTTTATGCCAAAGATGAAGGCGTCAACAGTCAAACAGTGCCACTCCCAGAATTTACAGATGGATAATTTCTAAACACAGGATGCAATAATGGAAAATCCATTTTTCCACTGTTAAACCCAGCTTCAGCAATGGGAAACTTTCTGATTTTATTAAGTGTAATTTATGTCTCTATATTTTAATGCTTTCACCCATCGCCATTGGCAGCAGTGATAACAGAGCTCTACAGGATAATTAGATCAGATACAAAACATACAACATTGCTGGATCATTCCAGTTCATTTGATTGTGCTGCAAGTCAATGCAACTTGTGTGTCGGGACAAACAAGGGCATTATAAACTATTTACAATCTACAGAGAGACCTCTTGGTCCCCAGCAGGAGCTAATTCACTGTCTATTCTCTACACAAGCCTCCTCCCAGCCCCTCCTCATCTTCCTCAATCCATACAGCATTCTGTTCCTCCCTCATGTTTAAAGAGTTTCTCTGTTTAAGTGACTTTTGTCACTTCAGCTGTTCTCTGATAATAAGTGTCACTTTTTAACCTCTGACTGGATAAGGAAACTACTCCTGCATTCATTTATTTGTGATTGTCTTATATTTATGGCCCTTTGTGAACACAGCTTCTTTGCATCTTTCCTGTGAAACCAATCCATAATCTCAAAGATCTCTGCATGGTCACCCACCTGTCTTCCCTGCGCCAGACTATTAGGTACCTAACTGCCTAGTTTTCTCCGTCTCTCTCTGGGCTCCACCTCCACCCATTTGCTAAATCCTTTTGCCCCACCCTCTACCGTCAGAGTAAATAGCACCTTTTCCTCATTACTATCCATTCTGAAGAACAGTCACTGGACCCGAAATGTTAACTCTGTCTCTCTGTCCACCCACGCTGCCTGACCTGCTGAGTTTCTCAAACGATTTCTGTTCTGGTTTCAGATTTCTAGTACCAGCAATTCTTTGTTTATTCCAGACTTTAGGGTTTGTTATTTCAAGACCCCTTTACTTGTGTCACTACTCTAGTCATTTGTGTAGCTGCTCCTCCAGCTCCCTGGGTTTATAATTTTCTGAAGTGAAGGTTGTCTTCTTTTCCATCTCACTCTTCATTTCCTACTTGCTCCATTACTTCAATCCTCCCCCTCCCAGACTCACAGCTCCTGGACATCCCAGGAACTACTCACCATAAAGTGAACAGCTCCCACAACCCTGACTGAGATATCTCCTCATTCTCAATAAGTTAAGATTGAATAAATTTTGATAAAGGCCAAAACTTTGAGAAGTAATCCTCACACATCTTAGCACCAATTTGCATCAGTAAGGGGCCAGTGTGATTGACTTTCACTCAGAGCCTCCTTAGTGTATGTGATCACAAGGACCATATTTAAAGGGGTATTTACCATCAGGAAAATGGGTCTGAAAAATACATTTGCCTAAATGTGGAACCAGGAATGGAGAGGTATTCTTTCAGAGCAACACTCAAGGAACATGAGCCCAACACTGATCCCTGGATGTGATCAAATGCTGGATGATAGCCTGTCCCTCACTAGAAAGCAACCCTTCAATTCTTGTCCCTTCCCTCTGAACACTTACTGCTGACCATCACATAGCACACAAAGGGACTTCAAATTGCCATCAAGCTAGAAGCCAGGAGCAGTTCATGATTATGCCGCATGACACTGCATCACTTCCTGTGATGTTGTCTACTGTTTCTCATTTGCATATCACGCAGTAACCCTTTATACTAACAGGAATACGAGGCAGAGCCAATGCAGGAGATTAGATTACTTACAGTGTGGAAACAGGCCCTTTGGCCCAACAAGTCCACACCGCCCCGCCGAAGCGCAACCCACCCATACCCCTATATCTACCCCTTACCTAACACTACGGGCAATTTAGCATGGCCAATTCACCTAACCTGCACATCTTTGGACTGTGGGAGGAAACCGGAGCACCCAGAGGAAACCCACGCAGACACAGGGAGAACGTGCAAACTCCACACAGTCAGTCGCCTGAGGCGGGAATTGAACGTGGTCTCTGGCGCTGTGAGGCAGCAGTGCTAACCACTGTGCCACCGTGCCGCCCACAGGTATCGCCTTGCTTGCTGGAGATAGTCAGTGTTCCCACACACTACCAAGGTTCAAAAGGCAACACACCACCACTTCCTCCAAAGCAATCAAGGATGGGAGAAAACCCCTCAGCCATGATTAAATGACAGAGCAGACTCAATGGGCTGAATGGCCTAATTTCTGCTCCTATGTCTTATGGAGTTTGTTCATAAATACAGGCCCAGCCAATGACATCCACCTCCTGGAGAAAGAGCGAGAAATGACTTTATAATAGAAAAGTAGAACAGTCTATGAGACAGCAACATCAAAAGGGTCGAGAGGAAGACAGCCAGAGGGATCAGAGAGGGAGGTGTGTGAGAGAGAGGGGTGAGAGAGAGAGGGATGAGAGAGAGTGAGGGGTGAGAGAGAGTGAGGGGTGAGAGAGAGAGGGGTGAGAGAGAGAGGGGTGAGAGAGAGAGGGGTGAGAGAGTGAGGGGTGAGAGAGAGTGAGGGGTGAGAGAGAGTGAGGGGTGAGAGAGAGGGGTGAGAGAGAGAGGGGTGAGAGAGAGAGGGGTGAGAGAGTGAGGGGTGAGAGAGAGTGAGGGGTGAGAGAGAGGGGTGAGAGAGAGAGGGGTGAGAGAGAGAGGGGTGAGAGAGTGAGGGGTGAGAGAGAGTGAGGGGTGAGAGAGAGTGAGGGGTGAGAGAGAGGGGTGAGAGAGAGAGGGGTGAGAGAGAGAGGGGTGAGAGAGTGAGGGGTGAGAGAGAGTGAGGGGTGAGAGAGAGGGGTGAGAGAGAGAGGGGTGAGAGAGAGAGGGGTGAGAGAGTGAGGGGTGAGAGAGAGTGAGGGGTGAGAGAGAGAGGGGTGAGAGAGTGAGGGGTGAGAGAGAGAGAGGTGAGGGAGAGAGGGGTGAGAGAGAGAGAGGGGTGAGAGAGAGAGAGGGGTGAGAGAGAGAGGGGTGAGAGAGAGAGGGGATGTGAGAGAGAGGGGATGTGAGAGAGAGGGGTGAGAGAGAGTGAGGGATCAGAGAGAGAGGGATGAGAGAGAGTGAGGGGTGAGAGAGAGAGAGGGATCAGAGAGAGAGGTGTGTGAGAGTGAGGGGTGAGAGAGAGAGAGGGGTTCAGAAAGTGAGGGATGTGAGAGAGTGAGGGGTGAGAGAGCGTGAGGGGTGAGAGAGAGAGGGATGAGAGAGAGAGGGGGGGGGTGAGGGGGGGGGGGGGATGTGAGAGAGATCAGGGTGTAGCGTTTCACTGTAGCATCTGTGGAAAGGTTCCTAAACCTGAGGTGTAGCTGGAAAGAATAAAAGGCAGCCAGCCATTAGCATCCTGCCCGTGCACTACAGCACTGTCCTGGGCCTTTGCTGGGTTGACTAATGACCCATCATTGCAGCGGATGTGAGGCAACGAGACAATTTGGACATCCCACGTCATTCTGTCCATTGGAATATTCCTGAGCCCCTCAGTAGAGAGGCTCAACATTCAAGGCTCTGGGCCAAGAGCTGGAAAGTGGGGTTAGTGTAGATAGGTAAGCACAGCCTTGATGGGCTGAAGGGCCTCTTCTGTGCTCCATGACAAAGAGGCATCTGAGCTCCTGGTCAATGGAGGCCCACAGCAAGCTGGGGAGGGTCACATGACCCAAGGGGCCGTCAAACTTCACGAGGATCCCAGGATTAACAAGCTGAGGGACCCTCTCCCTCCTTAACCTCCTCTTCCAGTTCCCATTCCTCGCCCTCTTCCTGTTCCCATTCCTCGCCCTCTTCCTGTTCCCATTCCTAGCCCTCTTCCTGTTCCCATTCCTCACCCTCTTCCTGTTCCCATTCCTCGCCCTCTTCCTGTTCCATGAGCTTGACCATACAGTCTGTTGGAAAGTGAACCACACACCGGAAAGGGAATTCAAGGGGACATCTCTGTTGCTGCACTAATATCTTCATTACAGTAGAAGGCAAGAAGAAAGAGCAGTGAGAGAGATGAATGTTTGTGTTTGTTGATGGCAACATGTTCCTGGATGAGAAACAAACAGCTCGAGGTAGACGGCTTCTTAAGGGGACACGCAGCCACACGGACAAAACAAACTGGAACAGAATGAGGCCAGTCAGCCCTCAGGCCTACCCTGGTGCTTCTCAACACCACAGCTAATCGGCCCCAAGGTTCCAATCCTCACTCACACAAGCTCCACATTGCCCCCAACTCCTCAATATTTTATAAATGTATCTCGTATAAATATTTGCGTTGATCTAGCCTCCAGAACCCATGAGCCATAGAATACGAGGCCTTCATTACTCTCTGGGAAAAGTTCATTGTGTCACAGTTTTAAAAGAGTGTTCCCTAATTCAGTAACTACTTCCCGGGGTTAATCGCACTCTCCTCCCAGATTGACCCTCCACCAGACTGACTGTGACCCCCTGACCCCAGACTGACTGTGACCGCTGATCCTGACCTTGACTCTTTCCCCCAGATTGACCTTGACCCACTGACCCCAGACTGACCCTGACCTTGACCCTTCCCCCAGATTGACCCAGACCCTGACCTACTGACCCCAGACTGACCCTGACCTTGATCCTTTCCCCCAGACTGACCCTGACCCTCTGTCCCCAGACTGACTGTGACCCCTGACTCCAGACTGACCGTGACCCCCGACCCCAGACTGACCCTGACCACCTCCTAGACTGAGTATGATGTTACAACATACTGGGCAGCATCATGTCTCCCCATACCCCCCCACACCACCTCCCCCTAGTCCCCTCACCTCCCAGCAGCCGGTCTCGGTGTCGGTGCTAACCAATGCAGTGTTCAAGAACCTTTCAGCTCTGGCTGAGGAGCTAAAGCACAAGAAGGCCAAGGCAGAGATGCTGTGTACACCCAGTTCCTCACAAAGTGAGTGAGCATTGATGCAGTAAGTGAGGAACCCAGAGGTGTTCCCCCACCCCCCCTGGGAGCTGCCTACAATGGCTCCACCCACACAGTGTCCTTGCAGCAGCATTGCATCAGTCACTGCTACAGAACCCCAACATGCAGCAGTGAAATCCAGCACATCCTGCCCACGATGGTGTGGAGTGTCTGTCCAGGCAGATGCCAGTGTGGAGTTCCTGCCCAGGATCGTGCCCTGAGGCATTGGTGTTGGGTGTCCCAAATGGAGGTCCAGGGAAGACCGGCTGTGAGTTGGAATCACCAGGTACATACCTGGTTTGAGCACCAGGTACTCAAACTTCCATGTCTGGGATTCTCGGTGACCAGTTTCTATCCATTGTGTGGTCGACTGGAAGCTTCATGTTACTGAGGTGAGGGAGGGCTGCTACTGAGGATAAGAACAAGTAATAATCCCTGTTAATAGTCTCTCACCCCTCACTACCGAGAATCTCATCCCAATTCCCAGAACCCTGTTGGAAAATGTAACTTGTTGTTCCCAACATTGAGAAAGATCTTATTGGGCTCCTCCCTCGATTCTCTTAGTTTTCATAGCACATCATTCTGGCCTCAATAGTTCTAATGTAAACTCACATCAAAGCTAAAGCTTTCCCTGTATGTTCCCTCCAAACTAGTTTATAATGTCTGTAACAAACTCAATATTTTGCTTCCTTTCAATTCCAAAATCTGCTTCAAACACACTGAAGTAGAGCAGAGCCCTCGGGTAAAGCAGCAGAAATAGCAAATGCCCATCACTCACTTACCCCCACACCCACCTCCTATCCCCTTCTTCTTATTAACCCCGTTCCCCCTCCCACCCACAGCCGATCCATGGATCTCAGGTGACTCACTGACTCCAGTTACAAAGCAGTAACCAATCAGATGCAAGAATTTTTTTGGAATAAGGATTCAGTGTGGGTCAAATTTAAACCAACTAAACTCTCATCAATGATTTGCAAACACCCTTTTATTTTGCCACTTGCTAAAAGCTAATCGCTTTTATAAAATATAAGCTAGTCTTCTCATTTCTACTGTCATGACACCGTGAGTTGAGAACGCAGGTTTGTTTTAGATCTGAACACTGCCTGGGGAAAGCCAAAATAAATACTGTGCCTAGTTACTAAGTTCAGAGTAAAGCCAGTTAACATTGTTACAGTAAAATATACACGTGAACAGAGATAGGAATTTATGTTTCAGGAAGAAAAGTGGAATGTTTCAGAATTACAAATAAACATTCAACAGAAATTATTATTCCACCACTCCCAATTCTCATTTACTCAATAAAGCTTCCAAATCACAAAGGTTCTCTTTCTCTCAGTAAGTGCTAAACCCCAACTCTGGCAACAAACCAGACAGACTGGGAGCAGAGGCCCAGACACATACATCCACAGCTATGGCAAGGATGACAGGAAATGGATCCAGTCCTGATGGCCAATGGCCATATGACAAGCATCACTGTTTAATACATTTACAGGCAGCAACATTGTGAGTGACACAAGTAAGAAAAAACTAATTTTTAAGGTGAACCTTCCAAAGCAGAGAAATAGCTGTTAGAAAAAGAATTTAAAACTCCAGCAATAAGGTATTGAATTCATAGTTTTGAATAAAATCTGATAGGATTTATTTTTGAATCTCCAGCTGCAGTACAAACTCCCTGGTTATGAAGGCAGATTGCAGAGTTGTTCCAGGGCAAGCTTTACAAACTGCACTTTGATTCAGAATGACGTGCATGCAACATTTGATATTCATGACAGTTATATCAACATTTATTTACAAAATCAGTAAATAGTCTTCAACAACATCCTGACATTCAAGCCTCTCTGGTGTTTTACTCTGCATTTGCCTCATTTGTGTCTCCCAAAAATACTCTTTTTGTAATAATGTAATAATGTCATGATGTTGTAAAGGTGACTTACTTTTATTTTTCATTACTTTGGATTGTCAACCAAAATGGGTAATGGATTGTTTTCATTCCGAACCACGGAAGGAGTTGCTGTGGTTTTAAGAGCAAGTTGCTGGAATTCTTTGTGGATTATGTTTGCACTGTTGCTTTGTTGAAACAATGAGACAAGATGTGTCTAAGATACCATGACGCCATGTGTGAGCAAAGCAATCTTCACCCAGAGAGAGATTGCTGACTAGTTTGTGTAACTGTGGAGGGCAGGAGTCACCAGCATGACAACAACTGTCTGATTGGCAGGTGAACAATTTGTTTGTGAACAGTACAGAGGCAGAAGCCTCAAGATTCCAACTGAGAAAGGGTCTCTCTTTCTCCCTCTTTCTTTCTCTGCAGTGAAGGAACCAAAGCCCAGATGTTAATTAGCCATTCTTTTCCCCATTTGCTATAAGTCTGTAATCAAAGACTGAAAGGCTGAACAGTTAGTGAGCCAATTGCCCAATAAAGAACTGAAAGGGCATGGAATTGGTAAGAAGCTCGGAGATCAGAAGGAGCCAGGAAGTGAAAGGAAGATCTCATCAAATCCTGTGATTGATACAATCAAACCCTGTTTCCCCAGTGGTACTTTCTTCAGCCATAACGTGATGTTTGTGTGTTTGTTTCTCTGTGTGAACGCATGCTTGTGTGGAGAGCTTTAAGAAGCTTCAGCTAGTAGATATTTGTTGATAATTCATTTTTCTTGCCCGTGGTTAGAATTAATTTCTTTGTAATAACTAGTAAGTTCTTGTTAAGTGCAGGAACCTGGTTCTGTTTTGTGTTAACCTGATTCAGGTTGACTCGGTACTCTGCTAAATCTTAAACTTTGGCAAGAGCTCCAGGGATACAGGGACTGGAGGGCATTCTCCCAAATGGGTCATGACAATATCAATGGAACATTTTCAAAACAGAGTCAACCAAAGGGAAAGTATCTTTTTACTTAACAAAGCTGTCGAGACATAGGATTTGGAGATCGACGTCATGCTTGACTACAATAATCCAAAGAGCATAGAGATTAAAGTTACAGCATTTTCTTCATAAGAGACATGACCTGCTTGTACATCAATAATCTCATCAACAAGACAAGAAACACAAAACACTGGGATTATGCTTTTTCAACACAGTCTGAGCAGCTGCTCTTGCTTTTCAGAATTCTACTTTTCTCATTCAGTAAGGATTTCCTTACAATTTGTTACCAAGTTATGAATTTATTGGGTATCACTGACTGTTGAAAATGTGTTGCTGGAAAAGCGCAGCAGGTCAGGCAGCATCCAAGGAACAGGAGAATTGATGTTTCAGGTATCACTGACTGTGTCAGTGTTTCTTGCCCATCCCTAATTGTCCTTGAGAAGCTGGTGACGAGCTGAGTCAGATTCCAGTTTGGAGAGTTTGCTGCCTCCAGCCCACCCTTTCCTCTGCTGAGACACAGATCTGTTTCATTCTCAGTGCGAGTGGGTAGACCATTCATGAGTCTAAAGACAAGAGGCACTTGTCATACATAACAAGGTAGATTACTGAATGAAAACCCAAAGAACTGCAGATGCTGGAAATCAGAAACTAAAACAGAACTGTGCAGAGGAAAGGTCAAAGCACCCAAAACGTTAACTCTGAATTCTCTCCAATGATGCTGCCTGACCTGCTGAGCATTTACAGCAATTTTTATTCGAGTTTACTGAATGATGTATTGGCCATCAGGAAGGGGATGGAAGGGGTCAGTAACAGCGCTATCAAGCAGCACCTGCTCAGCAATAACCTGCTCAGTGACGCCCAGTTTGGGATCCCCCAGGGTCATTCAGCTCCTGACCTCATTCCAGCCTTGGGTCAAACATGGACAAAGAGCTGAACTCCAGAGTGGCTGCCCTTAACATCAACAAAGAATCTAGAAATTAGCAGAGGAGCAGACTGTTTGGCCTTTGACCCTGCTCCACTCTTCAATATAATTCCACCGTCTCAATGACACATTCATATTTTCTCCGCAAACCTCCTAACTCTAAAAAAAAGCTCTTTCCTGAAAATATTCAGGGAATTGGCCTCCATAGTCCTCTGTGCTCAAAAATTCCCTACCCAATAAGTGAAGAACCTTTTCCTCATCTCAGTCCTAAATGGCCAATGCCATATCCTCAGACTTCATCCCCTGGTCCTAGACTTTCCAAACAGGAGAACATTCTCAGCATCTAGGCTATCCAGCCAAGTTAGAGTTCTGTATGATTCATGGTTACATTAGACCAACTGTAGGATCAAGGAGCAAAACTGCAACCAAAGTCTTTCAAAGGGAAAGCTCTTCACTGTTTGGAGTCATACCTGGCACAAGAGAAGATGACAGTTAGCGGTCAGGTCATCTCCAGGATATTTCTGCACAAGTTCCTCAGGTAATGTTCTCGGCCCTACCATCTTCAGTGGCTTCATCAATGGCCTTCCCTCCATCATGAGGTAAGAAGCAGGAGTGTTCGCCAATGATTGCGCAATGTTCAACACCATTCGTGACTCCTCAGATACTGTAGCAGTCTGTATCCAAATGCAGCAAGACCTGGACAATATCCTAATTGCTCAGAAATAAGTTTCTTAAACAAAACCAGAAGTACCTTCATAATGAAGCAGTAATATTTGGGGTTAAATTATAGATCTCAAATTAAGCTTCTTAATTCAAATGATTTGACTATGATTTCAATATTGCAGATAACGGAATTTTATGGCAAATACGTTTATGGAAATTTTTGTAAGGTCAGGAAAGATTTCCTTTAGAAAACTATTAATGATTAATAGAAAGACTAAATCAAATTTACACAAAAACATTTCCAGTGCTCACTTACTTTGCGTTGATTTGGAATGCTCACAGTAACTTTGCCTTGCTACCTGACTCAAAACTTACAGCCTCACAATATTTCTGTGTTTCCTCACATTTCAAGTTGACATAAAGCCAGGCAGCAAATCAGCATTTGGCAGCTGTGATCAGACAAGGGGTGGTCATGTTCCTGTACAGCACCATGTTCTGCCAATGTCATGTTGATTTGGTTGTGTCTCAAAGTCTAACAGCAGTATCCTCAGTCAGTCAAGGGAGTCTCTCATCAGGTAGGGGTGCCTGCACAATCAAATAAAGGTTTCAATCTCAGTTTGAGGCTTGGACATGGTCAGTCAGCCACGTGAGGTGGTCATGGACCGGGGCTTCCAATCAATGCAATACAGGGACAGGACCTCAGTCCATCTTGCAGGTGCAAAGCTACCAGCGATTTGGGTGAAGTCATTTGGGGAACAGCACAGGGAACAGGATTTTTTTGGGAAGAGGGCATCAATAGCTGCAGAAAGGCAGTGACGAGAAGGGGGTGAACGGAGATATAGTTGGAAATTTGAAAATGCAGTTGTTAGTGAATAGGAGGATAAATGTTTCCAGAAGAGGATACAGAAGGAAGCACAATTGGGATATGGGTGAACAATGAAATGAGGAGCTGAACGGAAAGGGTCTTATCTGTAACCGAAACAATGAGAGCAGCAGGGTCAAGGGAGTGTCTGCAAATATGGGTCAGAGAGTTTAAATGAGCAATTAAGTGAGATAACAACAACAACTTATTTTTATGTAGCAGTATTCACAGATTAACATCCCTGAAACATCTGTAAGGTGAGAGCCAGTAGGTGTGGCTCATCTTCACTTTCAGAAAGCTTTCAATATGCTCCCACAGAAGGGGTTACTTACATGGGAAGGGAACTGGTTGGCAGGCAGGAAACAAAGGGTGGGAATGCATGGGTCATTTTCCGAATGGCAGGCAGTGATTAGTTGGGTGCTAAAGGGATCAGTGCTAGGACCTCCAGCTATTCACAAACAATTAACCACTTTGATGATTGAACAAAATGAAATAACTCCAACTTTGCAGATGACACAAAACTGAGTGTTGGGTGAGGTGTAAAGAAGCTGGAAAGATGCTCCAGTGAGGTTTGGACGGGCTGAGGGAGTTAGCAAATGCATAACAGATGAACTATAAAGTGGATAACTGTGAGGTTATCCACTTTGGGATCAAAAACAGAAAAATTGATTATTATCAAGTGGTGACAGATTGGGAAAAGGGGAGGTGCAGTGAGATCAGGATGTCCTTGTACACCAATCCCTGAAGGTAAGCATGCAGGTGCAGCAGGTATTAAAGAAGTCAAATAGTATGATGGCCTTCATAGTGAGAGGATTTGATTACAGGAGCAGGAATAGAGTCATAGATTCATAGAGATGTACAGCAGGAAAATAGACCCTTCGGTCCAAATCATCCATGCCGACCAGATATCGCAACCTAATCTAGTCCCATTTGGTCCATATCCCTCTACATGCTTCCTTTTCATATAATCATCCAGATGCCTTTTAAATGTTGCAATTGTACCAGCCTCCACTACTTCCTCTGGCAGCTCATTCCATACACGTACCACCCTCTGTGTGAAAAGGTGCCCCTTAGGTCCATTTTATATCTTTCCCCTTTCACCCTAAACATATACCCTCTAGTTCTGGATTCCCCACCCCAGGGAAAAGACTCTATCCATACCCTTCATGATTTTATAACCCTCTATAAGGTCACCCCTCAGCCTCCGATGCTCCAGGGAAAACAGCCCCAGCCTGTTCAGCCTCTCCCTGTAGCTCAAATCCTCCAAACCTGGCAACATCCTTGTCAATCTTTTCTGAACCCTTTCAAGTTTCACAACATCTTTCCAATAGGAAGGAGACCAGAATTGCATGCAATATTCCAACAGTGGCCTAATCAATGTCCTGTACAGCCGCAACATGACCTCCCAATTCCTGTACTCAATACTCTGACCAATAAAGGAAAGCATACCAAACGCCTTCTTCACTATCCTATCGACCTGTGATTCCACTTTCAAGGAGCTATGAACCTGCACTCCAGGGTCTCTTTGTTCAGCAATGCTCCCTAGGATCTTACCATTAAGTGTATAAGTCCTGCTCAGATTTGCTTTTCCAAAATGCAGCACCTCGCATTTATCTGAATTAAACTCCATCTGCCACTTCTCAGCCCATTGGCCCATCTGATCAAGATCCTGTTGTAATCTGAGGTAACCTTCTTTGCTGTCCACTACATCTCCAATTTTGGTGTCATCTGCAAACTTACTAACTATACCTTCTATGTGCACATCCAAATCATTTATATAAATGATGAAGAGCAGTGGACCCAGCACCGACCCTTGTGGCACTCCATTGTTCACAGGCCTCCAGTCTGAAAAACAACCCTCCACCACCACCCTCTGTCTTCTACCTTTGAGCCAGTTCTGTATCCAAATGGATAGTTCTCCATGTATTCCATGTGATCTAACCTTGCTAATCAGTCTCCCATGGGGAACATTGTCAAATGCCTTCCTGAATTCCATATGGATCATGTCCATCACTCTGCCCTCATCAATCCTCTTTGTTACTTCCTCAAAAAACTCAATCAAGATCATGAAATATGATTTCCCACACACAAAGCCATGTTGACTATCCCGAATCTGTCCTTGCCTTTCCAAATGCATGTAAATCCTGTCCCTCAGGATTCCCTCCAACAACTTGCCCACAACCGACATCAGGCTCACTGGTCTATAGTTCCCTGACTTGTCCTTACCACTCTTCTTAAATAGTGGCACCACATTAGCCAACCTCCAGTCTTCCAGCACCTCACCTGTGACAATCGATGATACAAATATCTCAGCAAGAGGCCCAGCAATCACTTCTCTAGCTTCCCACAGAGTTCTCGGGTACACCTGATCAGGTCCTGGGGATTTATCCACCTTTATGCATTTCAAGACATCCAGCACTTCCTCCTCTATAATCTGGACATTTTGCAAGATGTCACCATCTATTTCCCTACAGTCTATATCTTCCATATCCTTTTCCACAGTAAATACTGATGCAAAATATTCATTTCGTATCTCCCCCATTTTCTGTGGCTCCACACAAAGGCCGCCTTACTGATCTTTGAGGGGCCCTATTCTCTCCCTAGTTACCCTTTGGATTATCCTTAATTCTATTTGCCAAAGCTATCTCATGTCCCCATTTTGCCCTCCTGATTTCCCTCTTAAGTATACTCCTACTGCCTTTATACTCTTCTAAGGATTCACCCAATCTACCTTGTCTATACCTGACATATGCTTCCTTCTTTTTCTTAACTAAAACCTCAAATTCTCCAGTCTTCCAGTATTCCCTATACCTACCAGCCTTTTCTTTCACACTAACAGGAATATATTGTCTCTAGACTCTCGTTGTCTCATTTCTGAAGGCTTCCCATTTTCCAGCCATCCCTTTACCTGTGAACATCTGCCCCCAATCAGCTTTTGGAAGTTCTTGTCTAATACCATCAAAATTGGCCTTCCTCCAATTTAGAACTTCAACTTTTAGATCTGATCTATCCTTTTCCATCACTATTTTAAATCTAATAGAATTATGGTCGCTGGCCCCAAAGTGCTCCCCCACTGACCCCTCAGTCACCTGCCCTGCCTTATTTCCCAAGAGTAGGTCAAGTTTTGCACCTTCTCTAGTAGGCACATCCACATCCTGAATCAGAAAATTTCCTTGTACTCACTTAACAAATTCCTCTCAATCTAAACCTTTAACACTATGGCAGTCCCAGTCGATGTTTGGAAAGTTAAAATCCCCTCCCATAACTACCCTATTATTCTTACAGATAGCTGAGATCTCCTTACAAGTTTGTTTCTCAATTTCCCTCTGACTATTGGGGGGTCTATAATACAATCCCAATAAGGTGATCATCCCTTTCTTATTTCTCAGTTCCACCCAAATAACTTCCCTGAATGTATTTCCAGGAATATCCTCCCTCAGCACAGCTGTAATTCTATCCCTTATCAAAAATGCCACTCCCCCTCCTCTCTCACCTCCCTTTCTATCCTTCCTGTAGCATTTGTATCCTGGAACATTAAGCTGCCAGTCCTGCCCATCCCTGAGCCATGTTTCTGTAATTGCTATGATATCCCAGTCTCATGTTCCTAACCAGGCCTTGAGTTCATCTGCCTTCCCTGTTAGGCCCCTTGCATTGAAATAAATGCAGTTTTATTTATCTGTCCTACCTTGTTCTCTGCTTTGTCCCTGCCTGCCCTGACTGATTGACTCGTCTTTATTCTCAACTGTACCAGTCTCAGATTGATCTCTTTCCTCACTATCTCCTGGATCCCACCCCACCCCTCCATCTTCCTAGTTTAAATCCTCCCAAGCAGTTCTCGCAGATTTACCTGCCAATATATTAGTCCCCTTCCAATTTAGGTGCAAACCATCCTTCTTGTACAGGTCACTTCTACCCCAAAAGAGATTCCAATGATCCAAAAATGTGAATTCTTCTCTCATACACCAGCTCCTCAGCCATGCATTCACCTGCTCTATCCTCCTCTTCCTGCCCTCACTAGCTCATAGCACCGGGAGTTATCCAGATATTACTACCCTTGAGGACCTCCTTTTTAAATTCCTGCCTAATTCTCTGTAATCTCTCTTCAAAATCGCATCCTTTTCCCTTCCTATGTCGTTGGTTCCAATGTGTACAATGACCTCTTGCTGGCCCCTCTCCCCCGTGAGAACATTCTGCACCCTCTCTGAGACATTCTTGATCCTGGCACCAGGGAAGCAACACACCATTCTGCTTTTTTGCTGCTGACCACAGAAACGTCTGTCTGTCTAGCCTCTGACTAGAGTGTCCTCTATCACAATCAATTGCTTGGAAATTGATTGTGGGAAAAGTTTTGCTAGCCCATGATAGGCCCACAAAAGCAAAATTGGCCAAACTGTACCAGAACACCCAGAATTCCCGAGCAGCTCACAAGCTGAATCAGACAGCACACAGACAAAGCAATATGCTTTAAGTTCCCATGGACATGACAGAGCACCACAGATATCTCAAAGCCCTATGGGCAGTTTCACAACCCAGCAATACCAAAGCCACACAAAGAGCAGGACAGACAGACAGGCACCAGCAAGGACATCCTCCAGGAACAGGACAATGGAAGCACCTCATCACTTCAGAGGAGACATTAACACCTCCCTGGGAAGAGGAATGGTACCATGATACTGTCAGGATGTTGAACTGTGTGAAGGAACAGGACATTCATCCGGTAAACTGTTTTCCAATTAGCATCCTTGCAACTAAATTACTCCATTTCCAGAAACATTGTAGTTTCCCATTTCTTAATCAGTGTCATTGTGCAACATTACCATAAAACTGGTCCCGTCCTCAGCTCTGGGAGGAGAAATCTGATCTACCTGTGCAGACTGTCAGTTCTGTGTCAATTTCTCCTCCAGCTATATCATTTGCAATAAACTGTTTGTCAATTTCACTTCGAACTGTGTTTTGTGATCTCTAACATCTTGGAAATTGTATCCGACACCGACGTACCCCTCATTACATTAAAGCCTGTCTTGATACCTGAAACTTGGCTGTTTGTGCTACAATCCCCTGGCAGTCCATCACCCCCTACATTTTCCAAAACTACATACTTGTTTGATATGGGGATAGACACTGAAGACTCCTACACTACCTGCCTACCACCCTGATCTTTCCTGGAATTAACCCATCTATATGACTGTATCTGTGGCTTTTCTCCACGTCCTATAACTGCCATCCATCACACCCCCTTGTTCTTGTAAATTCCTCATTGCCTCTGTTACTCCAATTGATCCATGCAATATGATAGGATTCACAACCAAAGATACCTCCTGCAGACATAATCCTCAGTGACCTGTAAACTCTCCCTAAACTCCCACATCCAAAAAGAAGCACATATCACTCTACTAAGGACCATCTTTGCTCCTTTACAATCTACAGACCCAGAAAATAGCATCATTGTTTTGCTCTGGAAGAAAACAGGACACTAGGTTAACTTAGGACTTATGGTTTATATTTTTAAAATTTAATCAAGAGGCAGATTTCAATAAAACATACAATCAAGGAAGAACCCACTCCACTCACTACTGCAGACTTACAGCAAGATTACACATTAAAAACTATGCACTTATCTGTTCCTGTGCTGTGAGCTCTCCCACACCGGTTCCTCCGGGATCAGCTGTGAATTTTGCTGTTTGTTAATTTTTCGGAGACACATGAATTCAAACAGCAAGCACAATAACTATGTAGATTCACTGCTGGTCAGTTGGCAGTGTCGGGGTTTCTTGCTCTCTCTCCCTCACTGACCATGTGCACGCTGTCTTTGTCTGTCTTTCTCCCTTTTAAAAGGACCATTGTTTTGACTTTCTTTTTCTCCAAAGTTCCAAAACAATGCCACAGTATATAAAACAGTAATTGCTGCTCCTGGAATTTGAAGAAATCACCTCCAACGACTAAAATACCTCAAAAAAGGAGCAGCTCTTACAATTACAACTTTTTCCTGTCCTCCATTTTGGATTACCCAGAATATTGTATGCAGTTTTGGTTTCCTTATCTGAGGAAGGATGATCTGGCTATGGGAGGGAGAGTATCTGGGGACTGACATACAAAGAGAGTTTGGATCAGTTAGGACCATATTCACTGGGAGTTTAAAAGAATAACGAGGATCTCAAGAAAACCTATAAAATTCTAATAGAACTAGACAAGGTAAATGCAGGAAGAATGTTTCCGAAGATGGGGGAGTCCAGAACCGGGGGTTAGAGTTTAAGGATACAGGATAGACCATTTAGGACTGGGATGAAGAGAAATTTCTTCACCCCATAGAGTAGGTGGCCTGTGGAATCCTTTACCACAGAAAATGGTTAAGGCCAAAACATTGAATATTTTCAAGAAGGAATTAGAGATAGTTCTTCAGGCTAAATCGATGTAAAGATGTGGGGAGAAAGAAGGAACAGGGGACTGAGTTGGATGACCAGCCATGATCATATTGAATGGCAGAGTTGGTTGAAGGGGCTGAATGGCCCACTCCTGCTCCTGTTTTTAGTGTTTCTATTGAAAAACAGACATCAAGCCACACACGGAGATATTGGTTTAAGCAAATGAAAATTTGATCAAAAAAGACAGCTTGCTTGTATTTTTCTTCAGGAGGGTCAGAGACAGTATCTCAAAGCAGAGGGTTTAAGCACATGATGGAATGGTAATGAAAAGTTGAGCTATTTGAATCAGGAAATTTGAGGAACCCTGAAATCTGAGAAAGTTGTGGTTCTGGAGGAGATGAGAGAAACTGTGAGGGATGAGATTGTGGAGTGGTTGGTCATTATGGTGGAACTGAGAGTCAAGCGCCTGATTGATATTTAATCCTGGCACAGCATCTGAAACAGTAATGATCCATTTACCATCAGCTTTCCAGATTAAGCCCAGAAAGTCCAGCACCACCATTAAAGTCAGCTCAACACATTAGGCTTATACCTGAGAACATCTGTGAAACCTGTAGACCGTGGAGGGATTTTTGCCATTTTACTTTGGTAGGATGCTTCAAAGCAAACCAGGAAGAGAATAGTCAGGTGACTGAGAATGACTTGGAGTCAAGCTGAGATTGACCAACAAGTACAGAATGAGAAACCCAGACAGCCAGTTGCAAGAAACCCAAGATAACCTTGTAGTAACCTTCCGCATGATCCATTACCAAGATATTAGGTCTGTTTACATCACACAGGCTTGTATCTTTTCCACATTGATGCCATAATATAAAGTGCTGGGAGATTCCACGCACTCATTGGTTCCGTTGTGTTTTATATACATGATAGGAAACATTGTCAGGGTCAGACATTTGAAAACAACTTTTAAAAACATCCTATTTGCTTTTCTTCCTTGCACTTGATGGAATCTAAGTCTGTTCATTATCCCATGGACCAAGCAGAATTGTTGCTGTAAATGATCTGAAACATCAGTTAAACACTTTTTACTTTGGGAAACTTTAAAATAAAATAAACGGAGAATTTCCAAACAACTGTGCAACTGGGCTGTGCAAGACAGTGTTACCAGCAGCTCTCAAAATCATATTGCCACAATAGTCTCCAGGATAATGCTACAAAGGAGCTTGTATTACAAATCACTGGGGTTGATGTCAAGCCTTCAAGGCAGTAGTAAAGATGCTAACTGGAATTTGCAATGAACCCAAAAGTGGCGGGATTGTATTGTGCTCATTGTTGAAGTGCCTTAAGTCCCGTGCTCATCGTCATTCTCACTGACCCTGTACATTCTTCTAGACATTAATATGTATGGAACGAAAAATGTATTGCAAGGTTTAATGGATAATGTTTGGTGTTTATTAATCAGGCCACAAGAGCAGGCTGTTTAATCTGCAACTAGGATACTCATTCTTTGTTGTGTTCCTGTTAGAAAGATTAAGTTATTATCCCCCTGGGACTAGAGGATGTTTAGGCTCAAGTTTCTGAAAATACTTTTCATTATGTGTCTGGATCATGTGGTAATATTGTTGAAATGATTCTCTATCCTACAATCCAGCTAAAATCCTGGAAATTTAACTGCATTTAAATCAGTGAGACCAGTGTAAAGTTAAAATGTCTGTTCTCCATCAGAGAAGTACTGCAGAGGTTTAATTAAAACAAAACACATTGAAACCTATTAAAACATCAGAACAGCAGTCTAACAGGGACTTGGTAAACTAGCACAGATCAGAATCACAGCTGTGGCCTTTTTTAACTGTATGACTGAGTTAGTAATTAAATAAATTGATCAAGTTATCAGGTCAGAGTGTGGGGGAAGGGGGTGTTGGGAGGAAGAGCATCCGCTGAGTTTTTGGGAGTTTTTTTAGTGGATCTGGTTGAAACTTAGTGTCTTCTGAGGCCTTTGGTCATTGACCAAGAATATCAATCTGATCAAAGTCACCAACTGAGACTTTCCTCAAACAGGTGACTGAATGTAAAATCTGTTGCTGTAAGTTGATCAGGCTGAATAATTAAAGTAATTTGAAAACAATGTAATTTTTGATTTGAATATTCCATTGAAATATTTTGATTAGATCAGGAATTCTATTTGATGTGAGTGCATTGCTACATTAAGTTGTTGTTATGTCTTGGTTACCTCAATTGAAATGTTCATTGGCTATTAAAACAAATTTCATTTGATTTACAAATTAACCAAGATTTATTTGTCTGCTTTATTACATTAAGCCATGTAAGTGCTTTAGACAGTTTTAATCTCATTGCCATATCACATTTGAAAAGTATTCAAATTGTTAAGTTTAGACTTCATTGGCTATTTCAATATTTTAAACATCATGAGATTGAACAGGTGGAGATTTACATTGTGAATGACTAAATAGGTTGAGAGTGGGTATTAAAACAATTACAACTGACAAATGATAGGTTTACAAATGAAGTAAATGGAGATTGCCAAGAAACTGAAATCTCTGTTTTTTGATTTTGTCTGTCAATTTCAACTGTTTTATACATTTGAAACCAATTAAATTGGGAGATTTAGTGAACATGTTATGGAATATATCGCTCTCAATGTTCAAGGAATTACTGTGATGAAAACTGTATACTGAGGATCTCCATTTCTTAATCCATTCATGGGATGAGGGGTCACTGGCAGGGCTGCAATTATCACCCACCCCTAGTTGACCAGAGGGCAGTTAAGAGTCCCCCACATTGCTGTGGGTCTGGAGTCACATGTGGACCAGACTAGGTAAGGATTGCAGTATCCAGCCCTAAAGGCCATTAGTAATCCAGATGGGTTTTTCCAACAATCAACAATGGATTCATGGTCATCAGGTAGACTCTTAATTCCAGATATTTCATTGAATCCAAATTCCACCATCTGCCATGTTGTGATTCAAACCCAGATCTCTCTGGTGTAACAGTCCCTAGTGGTACTACCACAGGGCCATTGCCTTCCCCTTGTCCTGGATTGTTTGGAAATGTACAGGAAGCAGATGGTGACTGGATTATATCCTGTTACAATGTATGCTGTGCTTTTTGTCAGTGTGAACTTCATTGCGAATACATGTAAGTTGCTTGTCTCCCACAGATGTTGCAATGCTAGATAGAGGTAGAAAGCTAGGTTCCCTTAATCAAGTTCCCTTGATACACCTCAGAACATTTCACTGTATTAAATACACTATATTAATGCAAGTTGCTCTTATTATAAAATAAAGAAAAACATAGAATCCCTACAGTGTGGAAACAGGCTATTTGGCCCAAAAAGTCCAGAGCAACCCTCTGAAGAGAAACCCACCCAGACCTGTCCCCCTACATTTACCCCTGATTAATGCACCTAACCCACACATCCCCAAACACTATGTGAGGATACCCATGCAGACATGGGGAGAACGTGCAAACTCCACACAGTCACCGAGACTAGACTCGGATCCGATCCCTGGCGCTGTGAGACAGCAGCACTAACCGTTGAGCCACCATTGTTTCTATTCTTACCCTCCAGTGAAGCAAATTTCACAGAGGTTGAATAAGAGCTGTCCAAATTCCATGTTAGTGTCACATAGTGTGAAAGATTAATGTATAACACAGTGCAGGAGATGCAGGATATGTAACAAACATGGCAATTGTGGATATCACTGTTGATTTTAATCAAACCGTATTTCTGTGAGAGGGTTATGGGGAGTTAAGTGACTTGAAGCAAACTGCCAACCAGCCTTTGCTTTATATGAACCTGATCTTTGAAAAGTTAAATGGAACCAAATATCTGTTGACAAATGTCTCAGCAGAAAGAGCCTAATCATCCCTGTGTCTGTCACAGTCACGGATCTGTGTAGTGATGGACCTGCCTTTCAGAGTGAAGGTTACTTTGTCACTTCCTCAACGTCGCTGGTACTGAGATACATGTTGGTTATTGCCACTTTCCACTGAACGAGAGCTGAACATTTCACCCACGTTACAGCAGTGTCCAAATGACCAAACCAGAGTCTACCGCTAAGGCTGAGAAGTACCACACTGACGTGGGGGTAGGGGAGCACAGGAATTAACTGCACCCAGCTGGTTACTGCACATGGAGGAGAAGCCTGAGGCCTGAGGGTACATGATTGAACAAGAGGTTAAAGGTCTGGTCGTTTTTTTCCTAGGTGTTAAGCAGGGATATGGAACAGCTTATTGAGTAGACTGCAGATGAAGTGTAACTCCAGGAAGGAAGTGCTGCTGACTGTCCTGATAGTGATGTATGTTTCAATTCAGAGTAGAGGGATGGTAGTTGGCATCACTGTCTGTTTCTGTGATCAGAAACTTCTTCAAATATTGCGCATTGTCTTGATTTCTGCATGTCACTCACTGCCCAAGTGCACCTAGCAACACACCAACACAGGAACATAGGAATAGTTGTAGGCCATTCAGCCCCTTGTGCCTGTTCCACCATTCAATAAGATCATGGCTGATCTGTGGCCTAATTCCATATTTCTGCCTTTGGCCCAGATCCCTCAATACCTTTGCTTAACAAACATTTATCTATCTCAGATTTAAAATTAACAACTGATCCAGCATTCACTTGTGGAGAAGATTTCCTAACCTCTCCCATCCTGTGTGTGTGGAAGTGCTTCCTAACATCTCCCCTGAACGGTCTGGCCCTTAGTTATAGAATCCCCAATCAGTAAAAATAGTTCATCTTTATCTACCCTGTCTTGTTAATATCTTGAAGACTTGGTCAGATCACCCTTAACCATCTAAATTCTAAAGCTAACTTGGCTCGGTGTATACGTTCTTCTGCAGAAAGGCAGAAGCATCAAGAGACATTAGCAGTATGTCTGCATTGATCAAACAGGTACAGGTGTGAAGCTTGTAACTGTGATCGTTCCTGTGTGACATTTGCAAGCAGAATGTGAAATGTGTGAAGTTAAGAGTCAGAGGGTTCTGGATGAAAGATGGGTGAATGTGGAAGAGCTGGAGATGATGAAAATCTGTAAAACTTTATACGTGTGTCTGATATTCATGTTAGGGTCTCACCCCAAACCAGGTTTAGTGCCATGGAAGCTCCTGATGAGAAGTTTGTGTGAGGTGTAGGTTGCCCTGGTTCAGAAGAAAGGTGAGTGAGTTGGTGGAAGGTGTTGCTGAGTACTATTTTTAAAAATGGTGACCCTCATTTTAAACAGTGTCTCCTCATTCCTAATTCTCCAATAACATCCTTTCTACATCCACCTTGTCAAGATCATTCAGGACCTTACACATTCAAGTCATCCCTCACTTCAGTGGAATCAAGCCACCAATTCCCCACATCCAACCCACTCATTCCAGGACTCGATCAAGTAAACCCCAGCCCCACCCCCACCCCGCTCCAAACCAGTTCCAATGCATTGACATTCTTCCTTAAATAAGACAACATAAACTGCACACAGATTTCGAGCTGTGGTCTCACCATTGCTCTGTATAACTGAAACATAACCATCTTGACTTTGCTCTTGTAATAAAGGACAGCATCCCATTAACCTTTTTTTATAACTTCCTGGATCTATATAGTAACCTTTCAAAAACTCAAACTCTTTGATCCCTCTGCATCTTAGAGTCATTCTACAGTCACTCTCAATTGGAATAATACTTTTCTGATTCTTCCTGCCAAACTGAACATTGTTGTCACATTATACTCCATCTGCCCATTTACTCATCCTCTCTCTATCCATCTGCAATCTCTTCATGTCTTTTTTACAATATATGTTTGGACCTATGTTTGTGGCTTTCCCTCCTGTTTAGGCTGGTCCAGGAAGCGAGAAAGGAGGTTGCTAAGCCACTGGCGAGGATCTTTGCCTCCTCATTCTCCACGGGAGTCGTACCAGAGGATTGGAAGGAGGTGAGTGTTGTTCCTCTTTTCAAGAAGGGGAATAGGGAAATCCCTGGCAATTACAGACAGTCAGTCTTACGTCTGTGGTCAGCAAAGTTTTGGAAAGAATTCTGAGGGATAGGATTTAAAACTATTTGGAAAAAGCATAGTGTGATTAAAGGCAGTCAGCATGGCTTTGTGAGGGGCAGGGCATGCCTCACAAATCTTATTGAGTTCTTTGAGGAGGTGTCAGGACAGGTCGATGATGCTGAGCAGTGGATGTGGTGTATATGGACTTCAGCAAGGCATTTGATAGGGTTCCCCAGACTAGGCTCATTCATAAAGTCAGGAAGTATGGGATACAGGGAGATTTAGCTGTCTGGATTCCGAATTGGCTGGCTGACAGAAGGCAGAGAGTGGTTGTAGATGGAAAGTATTCTGCCTGGAGGTCAGTGTTGAGTGGGGTCCCACAGGGCTCTGCTCTTGGGCCTCTGCTCTTTGTAGTTTTTATAAATGACTTGGATGAGGAGGTTGGGGGTGGATTAGTAAATTTGCAGATGACACAAAGGTTGGAGGTGTCGTCGTTAGTATCGAGGGCTACTGCAGGCTGCAGCGCCACAGAGACAGGATGCAGAGCTGGGCTGAGAAATGGCAGATGGAGTTCAACCTGGATAAATGTGAAGTGATGCATTTTGGAAGGTCAAACTCGAATGCTGAATATAGGATTAAAGACAGGACTCTTGGCAGTGTGGAGGAACAGAGGGATCTGGGTGTGCAAGTACATAGATCCCTCAAAGTTGCCACCCAAGTGGATAGGGTTGTTAAGAAAGCATATGATGTTTTGGCTTTCATTAACGGGGGATTGATTTTAAGAGTCATGAAGATTTTGCTGCAGCTCTACAAGTCCCTGGTGAGACCACACTTGGAATATTGTGTCCAGTTCTGGTCGCCCTACTATAGGAAAGATACAGAGGCTTTGGAGAGGGTGCAAAGAAGGTTTACCAGGATGCTGCCTGGACTGGAGGGTTTACCTTATGAAGAAATGTTGAATAAGCTCGGACTTTTCTCTCTGGAGAGAAGGAGGAAGAGAGGAGACCTGATCGAGGTATACAAGATAAAGAGTGGAATAGACAGAGTCAATAGCCAGAGACTTTTCCCCAGGGCAGGATTGACTGGTACGAGGAGTCATAGTTTGAAGATATTAGGAGGAAGGTATAAAGGAGACGTCAGAGGTAGGTTCTTTACACAGAGAGTTGTGAATGTATGGAAGACATTACCAGTGGCGGTGGTGGAAGCAGGGTCATTGGGGACATTTAAGCCCCTGCTGGACATACACATGGATAGCAGTGAGTTGAGGGGTGTGTAGGTTAGGTTACTATATTTTATATTAGGAGTAAACTCGGCACAACATCATGGGCCAAAGGGCCTGTTCTGTGCTGTACTTTTCTATGTTCTATGTTCTATTTGGGGTTTAGCCACAATGCTTTCCCTCCTGCCATTGCAGTCATGGATATCAATGGTCAAAATCTCAGGCCCAATGGCAGCCCCTTAGGGGACTAGACCCCCATCACATCCTACCAATCAGAAAATGTCTCTCTGTATTCTGCCAGCCAACCAATTTTTGATTTGTGTTAATAGTTCCCCACAACATAATGATCTCCTACTTTGAACAATAACCTGTTACACAGATCCAAACTAAATCTTGTTCTAAAAATCCAAGTGTAGTAGGTTTACAGGCTCCCCTTTATCCTTTGCTCCTTTGAAGAACTCCAATAGGTTGGCTGAATAGATTGGTTAAGTAATCAGCACTAATTCATCCATGCTGACTCCTCTTGATTACTAAAGTTTTACTGAATGCTGATTGATTTGAACAAGTTTCCCATGATAGATGTCAAGAGTTTTCTCTTTTCACCTTCCTCCCTTGTTGAACCAATGAGTTACTTTCCAGTCTGAAGGTTCCTTTTCTGAATCTTCAGAATTTGGAACCTCAATTCCAACACGATTGCAACTTCATTAGAAATCTCTTCTCAGACTCTAGGATCCTGAGGCTAGTCAGCCCCAGCTTCATCATTTAGTCAGTACCACTTCTCCAGGGATTGTAATTTGACTAAATTCTTCCGTCCGTTTCACCTCCTGATTTACAGCTCTTACTGGAATGCTATCCCCTACAATGAGGACAGAAACAAAATATTTGTTCATTTAATCCACCATTTCCAAATTATCTCCTATTAATTCCCCATTCTCACTGTCTAATGTGAGAACTCTCTACCATAAATCAGGAGCAAAATGTTTGTGGTTTAGAATGTGTTCATAACCAGGACAGGAACCATTCAACAGATGATGGAGAATGGGAGCTGCACATGACTATTGGATGTTAGTGTGGGATTATATTACTGTAAACGTTAGTGCTTCAGTGGCTGAGTTGCACTGAGAGTCAGAATAGAACAAAGCATTAGTCCACACATTATTAACTTCGAGTGCTACATCGCAAAACTGAAACACACAAACTCTTAATTAGACTTAGTGATTCAAAAGTTTTGAATTTAATTACTCAGTTAAGTTTAAGTGACTTTTTAAATCAATTGATGGACTGTTTCATCTTTATGAACTTTTGAACATACTCTCCATCAGTTAGGTGACATAATTTGCTTCCTAAACATTTTTAAGTGCCTACTGAAATATTTCAAATGTATGTGATTCTCAGTTGGAAGAATTGTAGCAAACAAAATCAGAAATTGCTGGTGAAACTCAGCATCTATGGGAAGAAAGCAGAGTTAATGTTTTGAATCTGATGAAGTCAGTGACGAGAAGACAGTGAGGCCTACAGATACTGGAGATCAGATTTGAAAAGTGTGGTGCTGGAAAAGCACAGCAGGTCAGACAGCATCTGAGGAGCAGGGAGTCATCATTTCAAGTGTAAGCCCTTCATCAGGAACGTCAATACTCCAGCTTCTCGGATGCTGCCTGACCTGTTGTGCTTTTCCAACGTCACACCTTTCAGCGGTGGCTCACAGCACCAGGGTCCCAGGTTCATTTCCACTCTCGCTCGACTGTCTGGGTGGAGTTTCCACATTTGCCCCGTGTTTGCATGGGTTTCCTCCGGGTGCTCCAGTTTCCTCCCACAGTCCAAAGATGTGCAGATTTGATGGATTGGCCATGCTACATTGCCCATAGTGTCCAGGGGTATGTAGGCTGTTTGGATTAGCCATGTGAAATGCAGGTTACAGGGTGGGTAAGGGCGATGGGTCTGGGTGGGATTCTCTTTGGAAGGTCAGTGTAGAATTGATGGGCCAAATGGCCTGCTTCCACATTGTAGGGATTCGAAGGTGTGTCGTTCCATTGGTTTCACACAGATACTGAATTGACATTTGCAGCTCTTGTTTTAAGCAGTCTGTTTCTAAAATAAAAAGCACATTTGAAATTAAAAGTATTAAAAATCTCTAAATACCATGGAGTTCTGGCTTGTCATTATTACATTTCACCCACGGAGCAAATGAAATGAGATGCATTTTTAATTAATTACCAAGGAGAGAAAAGTTAAAACCATAAAACAACAAACACATCCATCATAACAATGATCCTTTCAGATCTTCGCTCTTCCTCTCTAATGCAAATTTTGAGAAGTTTTCAAAATATGTTTGAAAATTTCATGTGTCCATCACTATGACATTGACAGACCACAGGAAGAGGAGGACAATGTCTTCTATCAGGTTCTTGGGTACATCTTTATAAAGATTTAGAACAGATTTTAACCCAGCCCCTGACACTACATCACTGTTTTCAATTCCAGACTGATCTAACCCTGACCCTGACCCTGACTCAGAGAGATTTTGAGAACTCCTGGTCTCTAAAAGAACAAAGGTAAAGCCCATCCTTTAATTACAGAATTAACACATTGCCACCAAGTGATGGAATAGAATCACTGCAGCCATTCACCAAAAGTGAAGACTGCAGATGCTGGAGATTAGAGTCAAGATTATAGTGGTGCTGGAAAAGCACAGCAGGTCAGGCAGCATCCGAGGAAAAGGAAAATCAATGTTTGAGCATGAAGTTCCTGATGAAGGGCTTTTGCCCGAAATGTCGATTTCCCTGCTCCTCTGATGCTGCCTGACCCGCTGTGCTCATTCACCATTCTTGCCCATTCTGCAATTGATAAGATGATCAGGTGCTGCTTGATGTCAAAATAGGGATATGGGATTTAAAAGCATGATTAGGCATCTAGCTCTTTGAGACCTTTAATAAAATTATGGCTGCTCTCGTTGGGATTTTAATTTCACTTCCCAGTCTGCCCCAAACCCCAACCCCGCCATCGTCCTCAAATCTGATCCACATCAAAAATCAAGCTCAGCCGTAAGTCTCTTCACTGACCAGCCTGCCCAGCTGTCTCAGGAAGACAGTTTCTCAGGTTACTTGACTCTGAGAGGAAACATTTCTCTTCAGCTTTACCACAATGGGAGACTCTTATTCTTAAACAGTGGCCCTGAGCACTCATCTCCCTCACAACAGGGAACATCCCTCAGGTATCCACCCTATCCAGTCTCCTCCAAATCTAATATTCCAACCACAGAACCTCTGGTTCTCCTGAATTCCAATGGATACAGGCCCAACCCGTTCAAACTGTCATTATAGACATTTTCTAATCGACCTTTTCAAAGAAGTTATTACACACCTCTGGAGCAGGTGGGACTTGTACCCAGGCCTCCTAACTCAGAGTTGGGGACACTGCCACAGGATAGAGCCACCCCCTTCAAAACTTTATTTTTTTGAAATTTCATCTATTTTTCAAATCACCTGTGAAGAGATGTTATTACACACCCCTGGAGCAGGTAAGAATTGAACCTGGGTCTCTTCGTCTAGGGGTGGGGACACTATCATAGCACCGAGGGCTCAAAACTTTCTTTATAAAGTAATCATACAGTTTTAGTGATTCGCCATTCAGCCTATGAAGTACATCTGAAAACCTTTCACCCTCACCCTAACCCTAACCTTAAACCTCACTCTAACCTTCACCTTAACTCTAACTCTATCTCTAATCATATCCCTAACCTGAACCTTGAGCTTAACCCTAACCCTAACTTCTATCCCTAAACATAACCCTGACCCTGTCCCTATCCCTGACCCTATTGCTTCCAGTATGATTTGAGGAAGAGAGTTCCAAAGGTTTGCAAACTTCCAACAGGAAAATAATTCACCGTCTCTCTGATTTAAATGGGCAACCCCTGACAATGACCCTTCGTTCTAGTTTCTCCCACCACACGAAATATCCCCATTACCCCAGTCAAAGTCCCTCAGGATCTTTCATGTTTCAATCAAATCACCCCTGAAGCTGGGAGAAAGTGAGGACTGCACGTGCTGGATATCAGAGTCGAGAATGTAGTGCTGGAAAAGCACAACAGGTCAGGCAGCATCCAAGGAGCAGAAGAGTCAATGTTTTGGGCATAAGCCCTTCCTGGTGTTCAGGATCTTATCAGACCTGTCCCTGCCTGTCCTGTCAGTGTGGGCCTGGAACTTGCTGCTGGCTTCTCATATCTCAGCCCCACAATCACAAACAATCCATCATCTGAAGCGAAAACTCAGTGCACACATGTCACAGTCAGTGCAGCTGTTCTGTCTGAGCTGAGTAAGAGAGTGTGGACCAACAGCAGCCTGACTGAAACCACCAAACTGTGAGTTTACTGAGCCCCAGTGTCCCCCGTGACAGTGGAGAGACCTGGACAATATCTACCAACCAGGACACAATGTTGGACAGATTCTACCTTCGCTCTCTCATTCATATCTTCAGCATCTCAAGGTAATGGTCACGAACTCTAAGGTCCTGGAGGAGGTGAATCCACTTGGATTTGAGCAAGCAATACCTGTACTGCCTCAGCCACGTTCATAGACAGCAGCCAATTGCCCAAAGTCCTTCAACATGGTGACCTGAGGGCCTTAGGTGTGAGTGTCCACACCTCTGTTACATTGACAGCTGTGAGCAAGAATTAAAGTTGGCAGACATTGATTAGATTAGATTAGATTAGATTACTTAGATTACTTACAGTGTGGAAACAGGCCCTTCGGCCCAACAAGTCCACACCGCCCCGCCAAAGCGCAACCCACCCATACCCCTACCTTTACCCCTTACCTAACACTACGGGCAATTTAGCATGGCCAATTCACCTGACGTGCACATCTTTGGACTGTGGGAGGAAACCGGAGCACCCGGAGGAAACCCACGCAGACACGGGGAGAACGTGCAAACTCCACACAGTTAGTCGCCTGAGGCGGGAATTGAACCCAGATCTCTGGCGCTGTGAGGCAGCAGTGCTAACCACTGTGCCACCGTGCCGCCCACTATTGCCAACTGGACAGCAGGCCCTCCTAGCAGTGCCCTCTGGCACCTGACTGTTTGGAAGACGCGATCAGAAATGAAAATATCTGAGTTGACTGAGAAGAGATTCCAGGGAAGACAGAAGCGAGTGAATCATATAGTTCCTCAGTGCAGTGTTCTCTTCAGCAGAGCATGAGGCAGAGCCTGCCATGACAGAGTGCGACTGTGGGGCAACACAAAGCAATACTTCACAGGGTGGACCATCACAAAGAATACTGTCCTGTGAAACAGAAAGCTGACACAATTGAATAATCTTTGCATCAACTAGTTTTATCTGATGAATTCAGATACAGAAGCTGCATTGAGAACGTGGAATTAACCATTTATACCTGTAGGGCCTGAAATCTCCCATGGCCCTAGCCCCCTCCTCACTCCTCTAGCTTATCTCTCCACACTTCAGGCTCACTGCCTTTATTCCTGATGAAGGGCTTTTGCCCAAAACGTCGATTTCGCTGCTCCTTGGATGCTGCCTGACCTGCTGTGCTCTTCCAGCACTACTAATCCAAAAACTTGTTATGACACAGTCTACCATTACACATTACCTATTGTTAGCCTCTAACAGTCTCCATTAACAGCTATTCACTCTCCTAGCCAGATTATTACCCAGTCCTTTGTCTGTCCAACTGCTCTCCTCTCTCTCTGGGCTCTATCCCCACCTATCCTTTACTCCTTATCCCCTCCCCCCACCCTAAATTCTGCACATAAACTGAATTTTTCCGAGCTACCATTAGCTCAGAGGAAGGGTCACTGGACCTGAAAGGTTAACTCTGATTTCTCTGCACAGATGCTGCCAGACCTGCTGAGCTTTTCCAGCAACTTCTGTTTTTGATTTACAGCGTCTGCAGTTGTTTTGGTTTTTATGTGTGTAACAGTGATGGACCTGATCTGGCCCATTTCCTGCCCACTGTGGCCCCTCTGATTCTATTCCTACACATATCAGAATTTAAACCAAAATCTACTTATTGCGAAACAAGCCAGTTCTCAGTCTCTACAGACTGGGGACATCATTCTCCACACATTCTAATTATACATCCTAAATACGGTGGACCATTCTGCTTTTTTACGTATTCTATACATCAATAAATGTCTACTTATCTGATAGCTATCCATGCTAACCATATTAGTAACCAGCAGCAAACAGGCAACATTTTGAATTGAGAGCTAAAGAAGAATTATTCATTGGTATTAAGTCCCAGTCCCTCGCTGTGCTGGATATATTTAGTGCTGCTTAAGGCTTTTGTACAACATGGTAAAATGTAATGTTAAAACCCTGTTAATGAGCTGTTAGGAATGATGTTAGCAGTGGCCCTGTGAGTGCAAGAGTAGGTTTCAATTTATTACCCAAACTAAAGCTTTATGTTCCCTTGGGGAAGAAGACAAACCTTTTGTTAAACCACGCCAGAACCTACTGTAAGTGCACAAGTCCTGTCCAGGTCCTGTTTGAAGGATTAATGCATGCACTGAGTTCAGTGAGTCATTCTCATGAATATTGAATTGGGTTAGAGATTAGCTCCACACTGTTTGGAATGTTTGGATCAATTATTTCCACAAGGTCTCTATCCTGGGAGGACCTTTTGCACCCAAACACCAGGACGAAGTAGTAGGATTTGCAAACAACTGCAATTATAGGTATTTATGTCTCACAGGATTATTAATATGAAGGATTCTGAAAGCTCACCCAAAATCTACCTTAAAAGAACAGAGGCAGACTTTTTGACCAATTCGAACTAATAACCATCTTTTAAAAGTGTTCCCCATTTATTACCTGGGTCTTCGATAGTGTTCTCCCAGTGAGGACAAACACTGATTAAGAAATCTTCCACCTGTAAATCTTTATTTGCTGTCTGTTGTGATAAACATGTATAACATGTCATATTTTTAATTTTAGATTTCAAAATAGAGGCAAATGTACATGGGTCAGTAACTGTGAAGATTTATTTTGGAGGGTCAGAAAGTCAAGTTGGAACAGTGACGTATCTACATCAGTTTCAAAAAAGCTAGAGATTGCAACTGAATTACTAGGAAAGCCCCTGTTGAATTAATTGCTAAAAATGTTTATATTGGGTTGAGTTCAGAAGAATTAAAGCTTAGTTTAGAAAGTAGAATATTTTCTCTTAGTACAAGCCAGTCACATCATCATCTGTAGTTTCTTGTCTGTGAAGTTTGGATAGAAATCTTCAAGTTCGAAGAACTAAGTAAGTTTAGGCCATTAGAATTGGGGGGGATTCAAGGCAGTGGACTCAGAAAGGAGTCATAATATTGTCTATGCAGTCAAGAAGCAAAAAAACGAGGAAAGTCAGTTAATTAAAATTTTAAAAAGCTGAGACAGAAGATATATTTCTCTAGGATTGAGTCTCTGTAAAGGGTCATGTTGGGAAACAGGTTGAAATTCTGTTCTGACATTAGTATTGAGCTTTCAGCCTTATATGCAGAGACAGACAGAGAGAGACCAATGTTTTTTTCTCCTTTTGTCTGATAAAGCTATATTCTGTTGTTAAAAAAAATCTACAGCATCATGTGAATATGTTTCAATGAGCAATCACCATAGTAACCAACTGCAATGATTAAATCTATGATATATGAAGCCACAGCAGCTGGGATCTGGACGTTGTGCATGAAGATGACCAGTGATACCGTGATTCTTACTCCCCATCAATAATCAGCCATTCTCTCACACTGTTCCCGTATCCATTTCTCAGGGGGATGGTTAAGTTTTGCCAAAAACCTGCAGTAATCAGTGGTCTTTATTATTTAAAACTGGAGTTCACTTAAATTTTCCAGAATGAATGGAAAATAGAACATCAAAACTGCTTCTTCATTCTCAAATATCTTTGACATGTATATCCACTTGTTATTATTTTACTGAAGAAGATTATGTCTCCACTTGATGAGCCGAAACAGAGACACAGCTCTCATAGCAGTTAGGAAGCTCTTGACACCATCCTTCAGGAATTCAGTCCCCAGAATTTTCACCCCATCCCGATTCCCAATGTGTGTAGCTCAGTGGGAGCACTGATTGGTAAAACTGACCTTTTGATGTCTGGACAAAGCCAACACCATACGATACAACATCATGATTCCTTCCCTATCTTTAAATCATAAAACCTGATTAAACACAACACACGGTTACTGTCCTCTCTTTTTCACTGTTGCCTTTCCCTCGTTCTGTTTTCCTATATAAAAAATGTAAAATATTCCCACACAATTAGATAATTATAAAATATCCTTGGACTAATTCCAACAAGGAATACAAGTTCAGATTCTCTCCCCAGGGAAATGAAATGGAGACGATTGCTTCCTTCTTTTTTTGTTGACAAAACCCACCAAAAGACTACTCTCAGAGAGAGGAGTGGTGAAAACAGAAAGCTAGCTTGACACCCACACGATGCTGGGACAGGCTGAATGGTGGAATGGTAATGTTGCTAGAATTGTAATTGAGAAGTTCAGGGTGAAATTTAAATTCTATTAAGAATCTCTAGAGTTGAAAGCTAGTCTTAATAATCATTGAGACGGTCATTGATTGCTGCAAGATTCAATCATTTGCTTTGATTTGATTTGATTTATCATTGTCACATTGTACCTAGGTACAGTGAAAAGTTTTGTTTTGGGTGCAGTACAGGCAGATCATACCATACAAAGTGCATTAGGGTAATAGAACATAGTGAGGGATACAATGTTACAGCTGCAGAGAAGGTGCACAGAGAGCAAGGTCAACATTAAGTTTAAAATTTGAGAGGTCCATTCAGAAGTCTAACAACAGCAGGGAAGAAGCTGTTCTTCCCTGTGTATATAAACTGTTACAGGGTGAAAAAGAGTATAATCAGTGTATGTTTGCTACTTTCCCAAGGCAGCAGGAAGTGTTGACAGAGTCAATGGATGGAAGGCTAGTATGTGTGATGGACTGGGCTGTGTTCATGATTCTCTGTAGTTTCCTGCAGACTTGGGCAGAGCAGTTGCCGTACCAAGCGGTGATGCATCCAGATAGAATGCTGTCTATGGTGCATCCATACAAATTGGTAAGAGTCCTTGAGGATATGATGAATTTCCTTAGCCTTGTCAGGAAGTCCCTTTGGTAAGGAAATCTGACATCTTTACCTGGTCAGGCCTACACATGACTCTAGACCCACAGTGATGTGGTTATCTCGTCATGACCTGGCAAGCTGCCTGACTCAGAGGACATTAGGAATGAGGCAACAAAGGCTAGACCTGCCAGGACTAGCTTCCCAGAGGAAAAAAAATCACAGGAAAAATGGAAATAAAATTCTGTTCTTCTCTTAGAATCCCTACAGTGTGGAAACAGGCATTTGGCCCATCATTTCAACACCAAACCTCTTAAGAGCATTCCACCCAAACCCTGTAACCGTGCATTTCCCAAGATGAGCTGACCCTAACCTACATATCCCTAGCTATGATGGGCAATTTAGCATGGCCAATCCACCTAACGTGCACGCTTTTGGACTGTGGGAGGAAACCCACACAGACACAGGGAGAATGTATAAACTCCACACAGACAGTCACCCAAGAGTGGACTTGAACACGGGTCCCTGGTGCAGTGAGATAGTAGTGCTAACCACTGAGCCACCGTACCACCCCAAGAGAAGTTCAGATGCCAAAATGTGACAAGATATTGAATACAAACAAATATCATTCGAGAAACAGAGAAAAAAGGAATGAATGGAAACAAATAAATAATCTTAAAGTGCTATAGAGTAAGGCCCAGCTTCCCTCAGGGAGAAGGCATTTAAACTTCTATTTCTGAATTCTTCTGGTTCATTAGTATACCAGCACCACATTCTGCAGCTCGTAACAATACCTTCTGGAATGATAGCAGTGATTTCCCTTGTTAGAAAATAGGAACAGGGCACAGGAATGTGCTAATATCAGTGGGTGGCCCTTCATTCTGATAATTATCCATGTTAGTTATAGTTCCAATGAACTTGCAGGAACTGTGCAAATTTGAGAAAACAAACCTTGTGAGCTCCTTAAGGTCACATTAAATATTCAACAAAATAAAGCTGTCTGAAGAAATGGGCATGGAAATAAAAAGACAGTTAAACCACAAAAAGGAATGAAGCCTTTAGTCCCAAATTTTGTGAGCAGTGAACTGGAGGATTATAAATATTTGAACAAAATCCTATAAACACAAGAAATATTTAAATGAGAACATGCCTCAGGCTTGATTGTTTAGGGTGTAGGTTTGCTCGCTGAGCTGTAATTCTTGATTGTTTTGTCAGTAAATTTGTTGCTCCTATCTAATCTCATAATTAGTACACAGCACTTATGAAGAGTTGCTCCAAAATTATCTTAGTTTATTTCTGGTCACCCTCTTCTCTGTTTTTCCAAACTTCTCTACCCTTTTACTTCATTCACAGGGAATGGGAGCCACTGCCCAGAAGCAATTAATAATCAATCACATCACTTTAGGTCTGCAGTCACATGTAGGCCAGACTGGGTAAGGATGGCAGATTTCCTCCCCTAAACAACGTGAGTGAAGAAGATGGAGTTTTTACGACAAGTGACAAAGGTTATATGGTCATCATGAGACTAGCTTTTTACTCCAGATTTTCATTGAACTCAAATTTCATCATCCGTTATGGTGGGATTTAACACCACCTCCCCAGAACATGAACCCTGAGCTCTGGAATAAATCTTCACTGACATTACCACTATAGCAGCATCTCTATTCTGCTCTATATGACTTTAGCCAATCTCTGAGATGCAGGTACAATTATAACATTTAAAGACTTTTAGACAGGGACATGAATACAAAACGTTTGGAGGGAAACGGGCCAGGAGCAGGCAGGTGGAACTAGCTTAGCATGGTCAGCATGGACTGGTTGGACCAAAAGGTCTGTTTTTGTTTTTCTGTGATGCAATACACAGAAGCTTCATGAGAATTACAGAGGACAACATGGCATTCCAACCGGAACTCTATCAACAAGTACATCGAGTTAGACCCCATCTACCATCCCATGAGAAAAATAACAGGAAATGGCGTCACCAACCCAAAGAAACCCAAACATATAAATAGAAAGCAGGAATCAGCAGCAGTGCTTCGCCCTGAGGCTCACTGAAGATGTTACCTAGTAGGGTGATGAAACGTCTGGAAATGAACCTTCCAGCTCAGCGAGCAAACCTACATCCAGAACCTCAACCTGAGCTACAAATCTTCTCAAAACTCGCTACTATCTCCAAGAGGAAAGAGCAACCCAGCTAACATTAATGAAAATGGCAATAAAATGTTTAACTATTGACTGATCCAATCTCCCTAACATGATTTGGAGATGTCAGTGTTGGACTGGGCTGTACAAAGTTAAAAATCACACAACATCAGGTTATAGTCCAACAGGTTTAATTGGAAGCACTAGCTTTTGGAACATCGCTCCTCCATCAGGTGGTTTTGGAGGGCTCAATCCTAACACACGGAACTTATAGTAAAAATTTACAGTGTGGTGTAACTGAAATTATGCATTGAAAAATTGATTGTCTGTTAAGCCTTTCATCTGTTAGAATACCATGACAGTTTCACTTCTCACCCCTAACACGACACTGTGTTAAAATGAGTTGAATGGATGCAACTCAGGAAACCTCAATAAACTAAGTTCGAATAAATGGTCAGCTCTCTTTAAAAAGGTGAATTCACTTTGGATTGATGAACAATTCTGAGCATGGATTTACCATTCGGTGGGAATGTTATTTTACCAAAAGGTACTGTCATGACCATTGATTGGAACTCAACATATTGAACTTTTAATTCCTCATGAGTTTTTGTAAAAAGAGGGCTACTACTGTCTAAAGCTGACTGAGGATGTAAATGCTTTATTTTCCCCTGCAGCTTCATGTTGTTTTAGTCCCTTCCCATTCTCTCTACCTCTCCTTTGCTTTAATGGTTTGCATTGTCCATAGTGGTCTTTGTATGTAAGTAGTTAATTGGCTGCACAGATAATTGGAGGCAGTTAATACATGAAGAAAAAAAAATGTTACGGTCATTTGCTGATGGGGAAAAAAAATTTCCAGTGTGTGTAAGAACACTTTGGGATATAAAAGGGAAACAAAAAAGTAAAGTAGGTTCAGGGGTGAATCTGCAGAACAGTCTGACTGGGCTGAGGGTAGCCTCTGAATGTAACGAGGAGTGGCTCTACTTTGGTGTGTAACAGTAAGTGATACTGCTTTCCAATTGGGCTTCCTGAATTATTACAGCTGGCTTAAATTGGCTTCTTCTAAAAACCTAAACACCTTTTGTCTGGGAGAAAGATATCCACAAGAGAAAGGATACTTTTGATACTAACCTGGTTGCAACCAATTAAGGTGATGGCTGAATAAGGAAGAGGTGCCAGATGATTCCAGCTCACTCAGGATCTTAGCCATTTGTGGTTTGTCGGATTTTGTAACAGATTGGGGGAAGTGTGTCCTCTACAGCAGCTCATTTGTTCAAATTCTCTGCCAACTCCCTGAGTTTAATAGTTTGTTTGCTTCAACTTATCTGAATGCTATAATATATTCAGCATTCTCAGTCTTTTCTAATTTAGTTCCTTAGTGTTTCTACATGACACAGGCTCCTAAGGTCTGCGGTTATCCTGGTAACTCCCAGCTGCACTGATATTATTACCACTGTATCCTTTGCAGAAATGTCCAAAGTTTCACAGTATTCTTCAGAATTGCCATCATCTTTCATGTCATGTGGGGAGGTGATGGCCGAGTGGTGTTATCACGGGACTGTTAATCCAGATTATATCCTGGGGACTGGGTTCAAATCCCACCATGGCAGAAATTTGAATTCAATAAAAATCTGGAACTAAGATTCTAATGAATCCTTTGTTGGTTGTCAGGAAAAACACATCTCGTTCATTAATGTCCTTTAGGGAAGGAAACTGCTATGGCCTACCTGGTCTGGCCTACATGTGATTCCAAACCCACAGCAATGGGGTTGATCCTTAACTGCCTTCTGGACAATTAGGGGTGGGCAATAAATGCTGGCCCAGCCAGTGACTCCCTCATCCCATGAATGAATAAAATGAAATGTGTACAATGTCAGTTTAATGTGGTTTGATGAGTAATCCAGAGCGCTTCAGATCTGATTTATCTGATTGACAGGATGCTCCAGGCTCTAATCAGCATTTGTCGGTTTGTTTTGTGTCCAGCTTCTGTTGGTGGGGTTGTTCATTGTTACCCTATCAGAACGCAGCAGACCTATCTCTGCTGCCCCTGACAGCTCTATCTCTGCACACAACATGGCCATTCCAATGGTCTCCTGCAATCAACACAAACCACTTCAAAAGCAGGTTATTCAAAGTTCTGTTGCACCGTTTTGTAACTTCCTGTCAGTCCTTTGCTCATTGAACTGCATCTACATCTCACTTCCTTTCGGATCGCCCTCAAATCCACCATTTTGACCAGGTTTCTACACCTGATCTCCTATCATCTATGTGACTCAGTGACCAGGTGTGTCCAGTAACACTCATGTGAAGGGTTATGGGATGTCTCATCACTGTTAGAGCAGCTACTTAATTTCAGGTTGTTGCTGTTATTGTTCCAGTAGATAGTTTCATTATCACAACCATGGTGAGTGGGTCAGACCCTAGAACATTCTTTCACTAAGAGGATTGTGTTAGGTTTGACCTTTGGGCTAAATTCCTCTGACTGATTCTTTACATTTCAAGGTGTAGCCTGGACTTGAATGGCCCTTAAATACCAACAAGGGTGGGCCACACATGAAATATTTTCCCCAGAATTTTCACCCAGATAGACAGGATCTCAGTTTTCGTGAAAATAGGGATGGAGGCTGAAATCCAGATGTCCCACCCCTGAATCTGGCCTATACTATTTTCACATTGGGATGAGGGTGGGAGGGGCCTAATTTGTTCACCAGTTATCCATGGAGGTCCCTGCAAATGTTAAAGTGCAGCTGTCCATGGGATGTCCAAAACATGCCTTATGCAGATGAGGCCTGGTAGGAGAAGATTTAAATCTACCAGAGTTCCTCTTTTGGAGAGGTAAACTGCCATTTTGGATCTGACTCTGGGACATCTTTGCAAGAAAATGAAGTATCCTTGGAGGTTACTAGGAGGCAGATATAAAGTGCATTATGTTTGTAAACTCATTGGAGCTGCCTAGAAAACTGAAACATTTTCAAAGCAGTTAACCATGCTTCTCTTTAAATATTTGGGGAAGACTACCTACAATGTTCAAAAAAATCAGCACTTGCTTTTTCACTTTCCCTCTTGTCATAAACCTGAGGGTCATCATTACAGGATTTGTGCTACATGACTGATTTCACAACCTTTCATAATCACAGTGGGGTGGTAATCAGGTTCACAGTTTAATTTACAGGTCAAAGTAATCACAAACTCTTTTCAGTGCAACCATGAATGTAAGTGCTGCCTGCACATGCTGCGTTTCTCCAGAAATGTCTGATTTTGTTTCATATTTTCTTCATGATCTGCTCTTGAATGCAATATCTCACATCTGCCGGTATCCAGTACAAGACAAACAGAAATACAACTCCTGCTACGACACTGATAAACACATTAATGACCAGTCAGAAACAAGTGCCACTGACCTCCCTCAGCCTTGTTCTCTTTCCTCCCTCAGGACAGCTGGCCAGTGAGGGTGATAGAAACAGTTTACTGATGCAAGGTCTGACATCAGCTTCTTCCACAACCTCTACATGTCAAATTCTCAGCTGGATAACGGCTTGCGCTTTCTCCCCGTGTCTGCATGGGTTTCCACTGGGTGCTCCGATTTCCTCCCACAGTCCAAGGATGTGCAGGTTAGGTGGATTGGTCATGGGAAATGCAGGTTTACAGAGATAGAATAGGGGGTTAGTTATGGGAGGGATGCTCTTTGGAGGGTTGGTGCAGACTCAATGGGTTGAATAGCCTCCTTCTGCACTGTAGGGATTCTATGTTAAGGAGTTAAGGCTCATGTTGGGGCATTTGTTTAGTTTCTGGATTAGTGGTGCTGGAAGAGCACAGCAGATCAGGGAGCATCTAAGGAGCTTCGAAATCGACATTTCGGGCAAAAGCCCTTCATCAGGAATAAAGGCATTTGTTTAGTTGTCCATGATTGTGCCAACTGTATCACACCCAGATCCCATGTAACATAATAATTGACTTCAAAGAGAACATTTGGAATTTTTAAACAAAGATTCCACATAAATGCTGATCAGGAAGGAATTCCAGGGTTTGAAGCCAACAATAGTGAAGGACCAAAACTATATTTCGAATCAGGACCTGTGTGTAACTTTGAAGAGAACTTGCAGTTGATAATGTTCCCATGTATCTGTTGCCTCTTTCCCTCTAGCTGTCTGGAGTCACGTGTCAGCCAGTGCAGATGAAGATGGCAGCTTTCCCTCCTGAAATGATACTAGTGAACCAGGTGGGTTTTTATGACAATTGACAGTTGTTTTATAATGCCCATTAGGTTAGCAGATTTTATTCAATTCAAATTTCACCGCCTGCTATGGTCGAATTCAAGGGCTGATGAAGGGCTTTTGCCTGAAACGTCGACTCTCCTGCTCCTCGGATGTTGCCTGACCTGCTGTGCTTTTCCAGCACCACACTCTCGACCCTGATCTCCAGCACCTGTGGTCCTCACTTTCCCACGGTAGAATTCAAATCCATCCATAAAAATGACCCTGAGCTTCCAGTTGCCTGTTACTTCAACACCCTACCCTGTACCCAGGCCAATATCCCTGTCTCAGACTTGCTGCAGTGCTCCAGTGAAGCTCAGTGCAAGCTGGAAGAACAACTCATTTTCCACTTGGGGGCCTGCAACCTTCAGCACACAATATCAACTTCAATTATTTTAGGGCCTAGACACCTTCTTCCATGTCCTTACCCCGACCCCACCCACCAGGCCTTGTCATCCCATGGGCTGCTACAACAAATACCCCATTGCCAGCCACTAAGGGTCCCCATTAGCAGCTGCCCATTCTCCCAGGCTGTCCTTTACCCATTCCTTGTCTGTCCAGCTGTTGTTCTCTGTCTCTCTTTCTCTCTGGGCTCTGTTTACACCTTCCCCCTCCCCCCACCCTATCTTCAGCATATATACCAACTTTGTTCTAGCTACCATCAGTTCTGAAGAAGGGTCAGTGATCCTGAAACATGAACTCTGCTTTCTCTGCACAGACATAGACAGGCAGGAGGCTGGAAGAGGACAGCAAGCCAGGCAGCATCGGGAGATGGAGACGTTTTGGTTATAACCCTTCTTCAGGAATGGGGGTGGGGGTAGGGGAAGTCAGATAAAATGGGGAAGGGTTATGGGTGGGGAGAGCAGCAGAGTGGCGAAGTGATGATAGGAGAATGCAAGTGATGGGTACAAACTGGTGGATCGATAGAAGGAATGAGTCCAGTTGGAAGCTGGAAGGAGGGGTCAGTCAGAGGGATGGAAGGGAGGAGGCGTGCCTGGTAAGGGAGTCAAGGGATGAGTGGGAGGTTATTTGAAATTAGAGACCTCAATGTTGAGTCCTCTGGACTGTAGGCTGCCCAGGTGGAAGATGAGGTGTTATTTCTTCAGTTTGCATCTGATTCAGTGCGGCAATGGAGGAGGATGAGAATGGACATGTCAGAGAGGGGGTGGGAAGGGAATTCAAATGAGCTGTGACTGGGAGATCAGATTTGCCCTATGAGAGTTTCTTCAGCAATTTCTGTTTTGGTATGTGATCAATATTTCTCCAATACTTGATGCTGGGGCTGATTGTAACTGCTGCTCCATGAACTTCTGTGATGTCTTTGACCTTGGTTCTCAGTTGCTGTTACTGCTGTTTAATTTAGTTTGGACAATTTTCGGTCAGACCTGATTTCTCCGGCTGTGAATCCATTTGGAATTTCCAACTTTGGGCCATTGGTCACCTGACCACACCCGGGACACCCACGACTTTACTTCGGCCAGTGACTTGTCACCTTTTCTCAACTGAAAGGCCCAGCTCCTGGTATGGTCTTACCAAGACTCGAACGTGTTAATTGATGTCAAATTGATGTTCTGTACCTCCACCTCCCTGCACCAGTGATTACTGTCAGCATCAGGAGCTGGGTTTTGACATTCCCTGGTTCCCTGGCACCAGCACTTTCAGGGCCCCCGCTTCTATTTTCATCTTTAGGAGACCCTGAAGTTCAGTCCCAAGTCATTCTTTGTGAAAATTGATGTGAAGAATCCATTCATATCCTGGTCATCATTGTTGGTTTCACCTCTTTCCCATGAGCTGACTCCAACAGGGCCTCCTTTCTCACTGGACCACAAACACACTGCTGTCAAAACGCTCCTGAACAGGCTTTAGGAACTCTGGTCCCTTTTTACTATTTTTTTATTTGCTTTCCCGACTTATATCAAAATAATTTAAGTGCACATCTCAGTAATTTACATTGAGAAATGAAGTTGCATCTTTTCTGTTCCTTAGCGCTAACCAAGTAGATCAATTTCCATATTCTTTCAGCTGTATCCTTCTCTGATGTTATGACTAATACTTCTGAAGCAGCAGTGTTACTCCTTATTACAAATACAACCTTTCGAATCTCATTGGAAGGTATGTTGCACATTCATTTCAAGGAATTGGTGTTGCCATCAGCTGTGCTCTTGAGCTCACAATGATATCAGTTCTTGCTTATTGTACACTTAAAAAGAAGTTGTTCATGTTTTGTCTGTTCATGTAAGTGATATTTAAACTGATCCTTCGAAATTTTCATTCTGTTCCCGGTACCACTCCAACAGATTCTTCAACAACTGTCTGTCTGAATTGTTAGCCCTAACCTTCCCCTTTTTGCAGTTAGTCTCTTTGCAAGGCCAGTGGTGCCAGTCAAATCTAGGGGATCACAAATGGTAAACACTGGAATAGTCATACAACAACAACAGCTTATACTCCTGAAGTGACTGGGCCCAGGGACTGTTCTGAAGAAGGGTCACTGGACCCAAAACATTAACACTACCTTCTCTCCATAGAGGCTGCCAGACCTGTTGAATTCTGCCAGCTATTTCTGTTTCTGGTTTCCAGCATCTGCAGTTCTTCTTTTTATATTTCTATAGCGCACTTAATAAATATTTTGAAATGCCTCTCAGAAACAATATGAATCAAAATATAACACTGAGTCATATCAGGAGGTAATAGGCCAGATGAGCAAACCCTTTCCATCAAGGAAGTGCCATTGAGTGTCTGAAAAGCCAGGTAAGGTAAATCGAGAGGGATCGGGGTAAGTTCCAGAGAGTGGACCCTTTGCAACAGAAGAAACAGTCATCAGTCAGTACGATGTCTCCCCAGGTTACACAGCAGCACCTGATCACAGGATCCACACGCACACAGATCACAGGATCCACACGCATTGAGATCACAGGATCCACACGCACACAGATCACATGATCCACATGCATGCAGATCACAGGACCCATACACATAGAGATCACAGGATCCACACACACACAGATCACAGGATCCACACGCACACAGATCACAGGATCCACACGCACACAGATCACAGGATCCACACGCACAGAGATCACAGGATCCACATGCATAGAGATCACAGGATCCACACGCACACAGATCACAGGATCCATACGCATACAGATCACAGGATTCACACGCACACAGATCACAGGATCCACATGCATAGAGATCACAGGATCCACACGCATACAGATCACAGGATCCACAGGCATAGAGATCACAGGATCCACACAGATACAGATCACAGGATCCACACGCATACAGATCACAGGTTTCACACGCATAGAGATCACAGGATCCACACGCATACAGATCACAGGATCCACACGCATACAGATCACAGGATCCACACACATACAGATCACAGGATCCACATGCACACAGATCACAGGATCCACATGCATACAGATCACAGGATCCACACGCACACAGATCACAGGATCCATACGCATACAGATCACAGGATCCACACGCATAGAGATCACAGGATCCACACATACAGGTCACAGGATCCACATGCATACAGATCACAGGATGGACACGCATACAGATCACAGTATCCACACGCACACAGATCACAGGATCCATACACATACAGATCACAGGATCCACACGCATAGAGATCACAGGATCCACACGCACACAGATCACAGGAACCACACGCATATGGATCACAGGATCCACATGCATAGAGATCACAGGATTCACACCCACACAGATCACAGGATTCACACGCACACAGATCACAGGATCCACATGCATAGAGATCACAGGATCCACACGCATACAGATCACAGGATCCACAGGCATAGAGATCACAGGATCCACACAGATACAGATCACAGGATCCACACGCATACAGATCACAGGTTTCACACGCATAGAGATCACAGGATCCACACGCACACAGATCACAGGATCCACACGCACACAGATCACAGGATCCACACGCATACAGATCACAGGATCCACACGCATAGAGATCACAGGATCCACACGCACACAGATCACAGGAACCACACGCACACAGATCACAGGATCCACAGACACACAGATCACAGGATCCACATGCATACAGATCACAGAATCCACACGCATAGAGATCACAGGATCCACACGCATACAGATCACAGGATCCACACACATACATATCACAGGATCCACATGCATACAGATCACAGGATCCACACGCACACAGATCACAGGATCCACACACATACAGATCACAGGATTCACACGCATACAGATCACAGGATCCACACGCATACATATCACAGGATCCACACGCATACACATCACAGGATTCACACGCATACAGATCACAGGATCCACACGCATACATATCACAGGATCCACACACACACAGATCACAGGATCCACGCGCATACAGATCACAGGATCCACACACACACAGATCACATGATCCACACGCATAGAGATCACAGGATCCACACGCACACAGATCACAGGATCCACATGCACACAGATCACAGGATCCACACACACACAGATCACAGGATCCACATGCATACAGATCACAGGATCCACACACACACAGATCACAGGATCTACACGCATAGATATCACAGGATCCACACGCATACAGATCACAGGATCCACACGCATTGAGATCACAGGATCCACACGCACGCAGATCACAGGATCCACACACATACAGATCACAGGATCCATACGCATACATATCACAGGATCCATACACATAGAGATCACAGGATCCACACACACACAGATCACATGATCCACATGCATGCAGATCACAGGATCCATACACATAGAGATCACAGGATCCACACACACACAGATCACAGGATCCACACGCACACAGATCACAGGATCCACACGCACACAGATCACAGGATCCACACGCACAGAGATCACAGGATCCACACGCATACAGATCACAGGATCCACACACACACAGATCACAGGATCCATACACATACAGATCACAGGATCCACACGCATAGAGATCACAGGATCCACACACACACAGATCACAGGATTCACATGCATACAGATCACAGGATCCATACGCATACATATCACAGGATCCACACGCATACAGATCACAGGATTCACACGCATACAGATCACAGGATCCACACCCATAGAGATCACAGGATCCACATGCATACAGGTCACAGGATCCACACGCATACAGATCACAGGATGCACACGCATACAGATCACAGTATCCACACGCACATAGATCACAGGATCCATACACATACAGATCACAGGATCCACACGCACACAGATCACAGGAACCACACGCATATGGATCACAGGATCCACATGCATAGAGATCACAGGATCCACACGCACACAGATCACAGGATCCATACGCATACAGATCACAGGATCCACACACATACAGATCACAGGATCCACACGCACACAGATCACAGGATTCACACGCACACAGATCACAGGATCCACATGCATACAGATCACAGGATCCACGCGCACACAGATCACAGGATCCATACGCATACAGATCACAGGATCCACACGCATAGAGATCACAGGATCCACACACATACAGGTCACAGGATCCACATGCATACAGATCACAGGATGGACACGCATACAGATCACAGTATCCACACGCACACAGATCACAGGATCCATACACATACAGATCACAGGATCCACACGCATAGAGATCACAGGATCCACACGCACACAGATCACAGGAACCACACGCATATGGATCACAGGATCCACATGCATAGAGATCACAGGATTCACACCCACACAGATCACAGGATTCACACGCACACAGATCACAGGATCCACATGCATAGAGATCACAGGATCCACACGCATACAGATCACAGGATCCACAGGCATAGAGATCACAGGATCCACACAGATACAGATCACAGGATCCACACGCATACAGATCACAGGTTTCACACGCATAGAGATCACAGGATCCACACGCACACAGATCACAGGATCCACACGCACACAGATCATAGGATCCACACGCATACAGATCACAGGATCCACACGCATAGAGATCACAGGATCCACACGCACACAGATCACAGGAACCACACGCACACAGATCACAGGATCCATAGACACACAGATCACAGGATCCACATGCATACAGATCACAGAATCCACACGCATAGAGATCACAGGATCCACACGCATACAGATCACAGGATCCACACACATACATATCACAGGATCCACATGCATACAGATCACAGGATCCACACGCACACAGATCACAGGATCCACACACATACAGATCACAGGATTCACACGCATACAGATCACAGGATCCACACGCATACATATCACAGGATCCACACGCATACAGATCACAGGATTCACACGCATACAGATCACAGGATCCACACGCATACATATCACAGGATCCACACACACACAGATCACAGGATCCACGCGCATACAGATCACAGGATCCACACACACACAGATCACATGATCCACACGCATAGAGATCACAGGATCCACACGCACACAGATCACAGGATCCACATGCACACAGATCACAGGATCCACACACACACAGATCACAGGATCCACATGCATACAGATCACAGGATCCACACACACACAGATCACAGGATCTACACGCATAGATATCACAGGATCCACACGCATACAGATCACAGGATCCACACGCATTGAGATCACAGGATCCACACGCACGCAGATCACAGGATCCACACACATACAGATCACAGGATCCATACGCATACATATCACAGGATCCACACGCATAGAGATCACAGGATTCACACGCATACAGATCACAGGATCCACACCCATAGAGATCACAGGATCCACACGCATAAAGATCACAGGATCCACATGCATAGAGATCACAGGATCCACACGCATAGAAATCACAGGATCCACACACATACAGATCACAGGATCCACACGCATAGAGATCACAGGATCCACACGCATACAGATCACAGGATCCACGCACATACAGATCACAGGATCCACACGCATAGAGATCACAGGATCCATACACATACAGGTCACAGGGTCCACACGCACACAGGTCACAGGATCCACACGCATACAGATCACAGGATCCACACGCACACAGATCACAGGATCCATACACATACAGATCACAGGATCCACACGCATAGAGATCACAGGATCCACACGCACACAGATGACAGGATCCACACGCATACAGATCACAGAATCCACACGCACACAGATCACAGGACCCACACGCATAGAGATCACAGGATCCACACGCATACAGATCACAGGATTCACACGCATACAGATCACAGGATCCACACGCATACAGATCACAGGATCCACACGCATAGAGATCACAGGATCCACACGCGCACAGATCACAGGATCCACACACATACAGATCACAGGATCCACACACATACAGATCACAGGATCCCTACGCGCACAGATCACAGGATCCACACGCATACATATCACAGGATCCACACACACACAGATCACAGGATCCACACGCATACAGATCACAGGATTCACACGCATACAGATCACAGGATCCACACGCATAGAGATCACAGGATCCACACACACACAGATCACAGGATCCACATGCATACAGATCACAGGATCCACAAACACACAGATCACAGGATCCATACGCATACAGATCACAGGATCCACACGCATAAAGATCACAGGATCCACACGCACACAGATCACAGGATCCACACGCACACAGATCACAGGATCCATATGCATACAGATCACAGGATCCACACACACACAGATCACAGGATCCACACGTGTAGAGATCACAGGATCCACACGCATACAGATCACAGGATCCACACGCATAGAGATCACAGGATCCACACGCACACAGATCACAGGATCCACACACATACAGATCACAGGATCCACACGCATAGAGATCACAGGATCCACACGCGCACAGATCAAAGGATCACACGCACACAGATCATAGGATCCACATGCATAGAGATCACAGGATCCACACGCATACAGATCACAGGATCCACAGGCATAGAGATCACAGGATCCACACGCACACAGATCACAGGATCCACACGCATAGAGATCACAGGATCCACACGCGCACAGATCACAGGATCCACACACATACAGGTCACAGGATCCACACGCATACAGATCACAGGATCCACACGCATACAGATCACAGGATCCACACGCACGCAGATCACAGGATCCACACGCATACAGATCACAGGATCCACGTACATACAGATCACAGGATCCACACGCATAGAGATCACAGGATCCACACACATACAGGTCACAGGATCCACACGCACACAGATCACAGGATCCACACACATACAGATCACAGAATCCACACGCACACAGATCACAGGATCCACACGCATACAGATCACAGGATCCACACGCACACAGATCACAGGATCCGCACACACACAGATCACAGGATCCACACGCACACAGATCACAGGATCCACATGCATAGAGATCACAGGATCCACACGCATACAGATCACTGGATCCACAGGCAGTGAGATCACAGGATCCACACGCATACAGATCACAGGATCCACACACATACAGATCACAGGATCCACACGCATAGAGATCACAGGATCCACACGCACACAGATCACAGGATCCACACACATACAGATCACAGGATCCACATGCATAGAGATCACAGGATCTACATGCACACAGATCACAGGATCCACACACACACAGGTCACAGGATCCACACACACACAGATCACAGGATCCACACGCATACAGATCACAGGATCCACACGCATACAGATCACAGGATCCACACGCACACAGATCACAGGATCCACACACATACAGATCACAGGATTCACACACATACAGATCACAGGATTTACACGCATACAGATCACAGGATCCACACGCATACATATCACAGGATCCACACACATACAGATCACAGGATCCACATGCATACATATCACAGGATCCACACACATAGAGATCACAGGATCCACAGGCATAGAGATCACAGGGTCCACACACACACAGATCACAGGATCTACACGCATAGATATCACAGGATCCACACGCATACAGATCACAGGATCCACATGCATAGAGATCACAGGATCTACATGCACACAGATCACAGGATTCACACGCATACAGATCACAGGATCCACACGCATACATATCACAGGATCCACACGCATACACATCACAGGATTCACACGCATACAGATCACAGGATCCACACGCATACATATCACAGGATCCACACACACACAGATCACAGGATCCACGCGCATACAGATCACAGGATCCACACACACACAGATCACATGATCCACACGCATAGAGATCACAGGATCCACACGCACACAGATCACAGGATCCACATGCACACAGATCACAGGATCCACACACACACAGATCACAGGATCCACATGCATACAGATCACAGGATCCACACACACACAGATCACAGGATCTACACGCATAGATATCACAGGATCCACACGCATACAGATCACAGGATCCACACGCATTGAGATCACAGGATCCACACGCACGCAGATCACAGGATCCACACACATACAGATCACAGGATCCATACGCATACATATCACAGGATCCATACACATAGAGATCACAGGATCCACACACACACAGATCACATGATCCACATGCATGCAGATCACAGGATCCATACACATAGAGATCACAGGATCCACACACACACAGATCACAGGATCCACACGCACACAGATCACAGGATCCACACGCACACAGATCACAGGATCCACACGCACAGAGATCACAGGATCCACACGCATACAGATCACAGGATCCACACACACACAGATCACAGGATCCATACACATACAGATCACAGGATCCACACGCATAGAGATCACAGGATCCACACACACACAGATCACAGGATTCACATGCATACAGATCACAGGATCCATACGCATACATATCACAGGATCCACACGCATACAGATCACAGGATTCACACGCATACAGATCACAGGATCCACACCCATAGAGATCACAGGATCCACATGCATACAGGTCACAGGATCCACACGCATACAGATCACAGGATGCACACGCATACAGATCACAGTATCCACACGCACATAGATCACAGGATCCATACACATACAGATCACAGGATCCACACGCACACAGATCACAGGAACCACACGCATATGGATCACAGGATCCACATGCATAGAGATCACAGGATCCACACGCACACAGATCACAGGATCCATACGCATACAGATCACAGGATCCACACACATACAGATCACAGGATCCACACGCACACAGATCACAGGATTCACACGCACACAGATCACAGGATCCACATGCATACAGATCACAGGATCCACGCGCACACAGATCACAGGATCCATACGCATACAGATCACAGGATCCACACGCATAGAGATCACAGGATCCACACACATACAGGTCACAGGATCCACATGCATACAGATCACAGGATGGACACGCATACAGATCACAGTATCCACACGCACACAGATCACAGGATCCATACACATACAGATCACAGGATCCACACGCATAGAGATCACAGGATCCACACGCACACAGATCACAGGAACCACACGCATATGGATCACAGGATCCACATGCATAGAGATCACAGGATTCACACCCACACAGATCACAGGATTCACACGCACACAGATCACAGGATCCACATGCATAGAGATCACAGGATCCACACGCATACAGATCACAGGATCCACAGGCATAGAGATCACAGGATCCACACAGATACAGATCACAGGATCCACACGCATACAGATCACAGGTTTCACACGCATAGAGATCACAGGATCCACACGCACACAGATCACAGGATCCACACGCACACAGATCATAGGATCCACACGCATACAGATCACAGGATCCACACGCATAGAGATCACAGGATCCACACGCACACAGATCACAGGAACCACACGCACACAGATCACAGGATCCATAGACACACAGATCACAGGATCCACATGCATACAGATCACAGAATCCACACGCATAGAGATCACAGGATCCACACGCATACAGATCACAGGATCCACACACATACATATCACAGGATCCACATGCATACAGATCACAGGATCCACACGCACACAGATCACAGGATCCACACACATACAGATCACAGGATTCACACGCATACAGATCACAGGATCCACACGCATACATATCACAGGATCCACACGCATACAGATCACAGGATTCACACGCATACAGATCACAGGATCCACACGCATACATATCACAGGATCCACACACACACAGATCACAGGATCCACGCGCATACAGATCACAGGATCCACACACACACAGATCACATGATCCACACGCATAGAGATCACAGGATCCACACGCACACAGATCACAGGATCCACATGCACACAGATCACAGGATCCACACACACACAGATCACAGGATCCACATGCATACAGATCACAGGATCCACACACACACAGATCACAGGATCTACACGCATAGATATCACAGGATCCACACGCATACAGATCACAGGATCCACACGCATTGAGATCACAGGATCCACACGCACGCAGATCACAGGATCCACACACATACAGATCACAGGATCCATACGCATACATATCACAGGATCCACACGCATAGAGATCACAGGATTCACACGCATACAGATCACAGGATCCACACCCATAGAGATCACAGGATCCACACGCATAAAGATCACAGGATCCACATGCATAGAGATCACAGGATCCACACGCATAGAAATCACAGGATCCACACACATACAGATCACAGGATCCACACGCATAGAGATCACAGGATCCACACGCATACAGATCACAGGATCCACGCACATACAGATCACAGGATCCACACGCATAGAGATCACAGGATCCATACACATACAGGTCACAGGGTCCACACGCACACAGGTCACAGGATCCACACGCATACAGATCACAGGATCCACACGCACACAGATCACAGGATCCATACACATACAGATCACAGGATCCACACGCATAGAGATCACAGGATCCACACGCACACAGATGACAGGATCCACACGCATACAGATCACAGGATCCACACGCACACAGATCACAGGACCCACACGCATAGAGATCACAGGATCCACACGCATACAGATCACAGGATTCACACGCATACAGATCACAGGATCCACACGCATACAGATCACAGGATCCACACGCATACAGATCACAGGATCCACACGCGCACAGATCACAGGATCCACACACATACAGATCACAGGATCCACACACATACAGATCACAGGATCCCTACGCGCACAGATCACAGGATCCACACGCATACATATCACAGGATCCACACACACACAGATCACAGGATCCACACGCATACAGATCACAGGATTCACACGCATACAGATCACAGGATCCACACGCATAGAGATCACAGGATCCACACACACACAGATCACAGGATCCACATGCATACAGATCACAGGATCCACACACACACAGATCACAGGATCCACAAACACACAGATCACAGGATCCATACGCATACAGATCACAGGATCCACACGCATAGAGATCACAGGATCCACACGCACACAGATCACAGGATCCACACGCACACAGATCACAGGATCCATATGCATACAGATCACAGGATCCACACACACACAGATCACAGGATCCACACGTGTAGAGATCACAGGATCCACACGCATACAGATCACAGGATCCACACGCATAGAGATCACAGGATCCACACGCACACAGATCACAGGATCCACACACATACAGATCACAGGATCCACACGCATAGAGATCACAGGATCCACACGCGCACAGATCAAAGGATCACACGCACACAGATCATAGGATCCACATGCATAGAGATCACAGGATCCACACGCATACAGATCACAGGATCCACAGGCATAGAGATCACAGGATCCACACGCACACAGATCACAGGATCCACACGCATAGAGATCACAGGATCCACACGCGCACAGATCACAGGATCCACACACATACAGGTCACAGGATCCACACGCATACAGATCACAGGATCCACACGCATACAGATCACAGGATCCACACGCACGCAGATCACAGGATCCACACGCATACAGATCACAGGATCCACGTACATACAGATCACAGGATCCACACGCATAGAGATCACAGGATCCACACACATACAGGTCACAGGATCCACACGCACACAGATCACAGGATCCACACACATACAGATCACAGAATCCACACGCACACAGATCACAGGATCCACACGCATACAGATCACAGGATCCACACGCACACAGATCACAGGATCCGCACACACACAGATCACAGGATCCACACGCACACAGATCACAGGATCCACATGCATAGAGATCACAGGATCCACACACATACAGATCACTGGATCCACAGGCAGTGAGATCACAGGATCCACACGCATACAGATCACAGGATCCACACACATACAGATCACAGGATCCACACGCATAGAGATCACAGGATCCACACGCACACAGATCACAGGATCCACACACATACAGATCACAGGATCCACATGCATAGAGATCACAGGATCTACATGCACACAGATCACAGGATCCACACACACACAGGTCACAGGATCCACACACACACAGATCACAGGATCCACACGCATACAGATCACAGGATCCACACGCATACAGATCACAGGATCCACACGCACACAGATCACAGGATCCACACACATACAGATCACAGGATTCACACACATACAGATCACAGGATTTACACGCATACAGATCACAGGATCCACACGCATACATATCACAGGATCCACACACATACAGATCACAGGATCCACATGCATACATATCACAGGATCCACACACATAGAGATCACAGGATCCACAGGCATAGAGATCACAGGGTCCACACACACACAGATCACAGGATCTACAAGCATAGATATCACAGGATCCACACGCATACAGATCACAGGATCCACATGCATAGAGATCACAGGATCTACATGCACACAGATCACAGGATTCACACGCATACAGATCACAGGATCCACACGCATACATATCACAGGATCCACACGCATACACATCACAGGATTCACACGCATACAGATCACAGGATCCACACGCATACATATCACAGGATCCACACACACACAGATCACAGGATCCACGCGCATACAGATCACAGGATCCACACACACACAGATCACATGATCCACACGCATAGAGATCACAGGATCCACACGCACACAGATCACAGGATCCACATGCACACAGATCACAGGATCCACACACACACAGATCACAGGATCCACATGCATACAGATCACAGGATCCACACACACACAGATCACAGGATCTACACGCATAGATATCACAGGATCCACACGCATACAGATCACAGGATCCACACGCATTGAGATCACAGGATCCACACGCACGCAGATCACAGGATCCACACACATACAGATCACAGGATCCATACGCATACATATCACAGGATCCATACACATAGAGATCACAGGATCCACACACACACAGATCACATGATCCACATGCATGCAGATCACAGGATCCATACACATAGAGATCACAGGATCCACACACACACAGATCACAGGATCCACACGCACACAGATCACAGGATCCACACGCACACAGATCACAGGATCCACACGCACAGAGATCACAGGATCCACACGCATACAGATCACAGGATCCACACACACACAGATCACAGGATCCATACACATACAGATCACAGGATCCACACGCATAGAGATCACAGGATCCACACACACACAGATCACAGGATTCACATGCATACAGATCACAGGATCCATACGCATACATATCACAGGATCCACACGCATACAGATCACAGGATTCACACGCATACAGATCACAGGATCCACACCCATAGAGATCACAGGATCCACATGCATACAGGTCACAGGATCCACACGCATACAGATCACAGGATGCACACGCATACAGATCACAGTATCCACACGCACATAGATCACAGGATCCATACACATACAGATCACAGGATCCACACGCACACAGATCACAGGAACCACACGCATATGGATCACAGGATCCACATGCATAGAGATCACAGGATCCACACGCACACAGATCACAGGATCCATACGCATACAGATCACAGGATCCACACACATACAGATCACAGGATCCACACGCACACAGATCACAGGATTCACACGCACACAGATCACAGGATCCACATGCATACAGATCACAGGATCCACGCGCACACAGATCACAGGATCCATACGCATACAGATCACAGGATCCACACGCATAGAGATCACAGGATCCACACACATACAGGTCACAGGATCCACATGCATACAGATCACAGGATGGACACGCATACAGATCACAGTATCCACACGCACACAGATCACAGGATCCATACACATACAGATCACAGGATCCACACGCATAGAGATCACAGGATCCACACGCACACAGATCACAGGAACCACACGCATATGGATCACAGGATCCACATGCATAGAGATCACAGGATTCACACCCACACAGATCACAGGATTCACACGCACACAGATCACAGGATCCACATGCATAGAGATCACAGGATCCACACGCATACAGATCACAGGATCCACAGGCATAGAGATCACAGGATCCACACAGATACAGATCACAGGATCCACACGCATACAGATCACAGGTTTCACACGCATAGAGATCACAGGATCCACACGCACACAGATCACAGGATCCACACGCACACAGATCATAGGATCCACACGCATACAGATCACAGGATCCACACGCATAGAGATCACAGGATCCACACGCACACAGATCACAGGAACCACACGCACACAGATCACAGGATCCATAGACACACAGATCACAGGATCCACATGCATACAGATCACAGAATCCACACGCATAGAGATCACAGGATCCACACGCATACAGATCACAGGATCCACACACATACATATCACAGGATCCACATGCATACAGATCACAGGATCCACACGCACACAGATCACAGGATCCACACACATACAGATCACAGGATTCACACGCATACAGATCACAGGATCCACACGCATACATATCACAGGATCCACACGCATACAGATCACAGGATTCACACGCATACAGATCACAGGATCCACACGCATACATATCACAGGATCCACACACACACAGATCACAGGATCCACGCGCATACAGATCACAGGATCCACACACACACAGATCACATGATCCACACGCATAGAGATCACAGGATCCACACGCACACAGATCACAGGATCCACATGCACACAGATCACAGGATCCACACACACACAGATCACAGGATCCACATGCATACAGATCACAGGATCCACACACACACAGATCACAGGATCTACACGCATAGATATCACAGGATCCACACGCATACAGATCACAGGATCCACACGCATTGAGATCACAGGATCCACACGCACGCAGATCACAGGATCCACACACATACAGATCACAGGATCCATACGCATACATATCACAGGATCCACACGCATAGAGATCACAGGATTCACACGCATACAGATCACAGGATCCACACCCATAGAGATCACAGGATCCACACGCATAAAGATCACAGGATCCACATGCATAGAGATCACAGGATCCACACGCATAGAAATCACAGGATCCACACACATACAGATCACAGGATCCACACGCATAGAGATCACAGGATCCACACGCATACAGATCACAGGATCCACGCACATACAGATCACAGGATCCACACGCATAGAGATCACAGGATCCATACACATACAGGTCACAGGGTCCACACGCACACAGGTCACAGGATCCACACGCATACAGATCACAGGATCCACACGCACACAGATCACAGGATCCATACACATACAGATCACAGGATCCACACGCATAGAGATCACAGGATCCACACGCACACAGATGACAGGATCCACACGCATACAGATCACAGGATCCACACGCACACAGATCACAGGACCCACACGCATAGAGATCACAGGATCCACACGCATACAGATCACAGGATTCACACGCATACAGATCACAGGATCCACACGCATACAGATCACAGGATCCACACGCATAGAGATCACAGGATCCACACGCGCACAGATCACAGGATCCACACACATACAGATCACAGGATCCACACACATACAGATCACAGGATCCCTACGCGCACAGATCACAGGATCCACACGCATACATATCACAGGATCCACACACACACAGATCACAGGATCCACACGCATACAGATCACAGGATTCACACGCATACAGATCACAGGATCCACACGCATAGAGATCACAGGATCCACACACACACAGATCACAGGATCCACATGCATACAGATCACAGGATCCACAAACACACAGATCACAGGATCCATACGCATACAGATCACAGGATCCACACGCATAGAGATCACAGGATCCACACGCACACAGATCACAGGATCCACACGCACACAGATCACAGGATCCATATGCATACAGATCACAGGATCCACACACACACAGATCACAGGATCCACACGTGTAGAGATCACAGGATCCACACGCATACAGATCACAGGATCCACACGCATAGAGATCACAGGATCCACACGCACACAGATCACAGGATCCACACACATACAGATCACAGGATCCACACGCATAGAGATCACAGGATCCACACGCGCACAGATCAAAGGATCACACGCACACAGATCATAGGATCCACATGCATAGAGATCACAGGATCCACACGCATACAGATCACAGGATCCACAGGCATAGAGATCACAGGATCCACACGCACACAGATCACAGGATCCACACGCATAGAGATCACAGGATCCACACGCGCACAGATCACAGGATCCACACACATACAGGTCACAGGATCCACACGCATACAGATCACAGGATCCACACGCATACAGATCACAGGATCCACACGCACGCAGATCACAGGATCCACACGCATACAGATCACAGGATCCACGTACATACAGATCACAGGATCCACACGCATAGAGATCACAGGATCCACACACATACAGGTCACAGGATCCACACGCACACAGATCACAGGATCCACACACATACAGATCACAGAATCCACACGCACACAGATCACAGGATCCACACGCATACAGATCACAGGATCCACACGCACACAGATCACAGGATCCGCACACACACAGATCACAGGATCCACACGCACACAGATCACAGGATCCACATGCATAGAGATCACAGGATCCACACACATACAGATCACTGGATCCACAGGCAGTGAGATCACAGGATCCACACGCATACAGATCACAGGATCCACACACATACAGATCACAGGATCCACACGCATAGAGATCACAGGATCCACACGCACACAGATCACAGGATCCACACACATACAGATCACAGGATCCACATGCATAGAGATCACAGGATCTACATGCACACAGATCACAGGATCCACACACACACAGGTCACAGGATCCACACACACACAGATCACAGGATCCACACGCATACAGATCACAGGATCCACACGCATACAGATCACAGGATCCACACGCACACAGATCACAGGATCCACACACATACAGATCACAGGATTCACACACATACAGATCACAGGATTTACACGCATACAGATCACAGGATCCACACGCATACATATCACAGGATCCACACACATACAGATCACAGGATCCACATGCATACATATCACAGGATCCACACACATAGAGATCACAGGATCCACAGGCATAGAGATCACAGGGTCCACACACACACAGATCACAGGATCTACACGCATAGATATCACAGGATCCACACGCATACAGATCACAGGATCCACATGCATAGAGATCACAGGATCTACATGCACACAGATCACAGGATTCACACGCATACAGATCACAGGATCCACACGCATACATATCACAGGATCCACACGCATACACATCACAGGATTCACACGCATACAGATCACAGGATCCACACGCATACATATCACAGGATCCACACACACACAGATCACAGGATCCACGCGCATACAGATCACAGGATCCACACACACACAGATCACATGATCCACACGCATAGAGATCACAGGATCCACACGCACACAGATCACAGGATCCACATGCACACAGATCACAGGATCCACACACACACAGATCACAGGATCCACATGCATACAGATCACAGGATCCACACACACACAGATCACAGGATCTACACGCATAGATATCACAGGATCCACACGCATACAGATCACAGGATCCACACGCATTGAGATCACAGGATCCACACGCACGCAGATCACAGGATCCACACACATACAGATCACAGGATCCATACGCATACATATCACAGGATCCATACACATAGAGATCACAGGATCCACACACACACAGATCACATGATCCACATGCATGCAGATCACAGGATCCATACACATAGAGATCACAGGATCCACACACACACAGATCACAGGATCCACACGCACACAGATCACAGGATCCACACGCACACAGATCACAGGATCCACACGCACAGAGATCACAGGATCCACACGCATACAGATCACAGGATCCACACACACACAGATCACAGGATCCATACACATACAGATCACAGGATCCACACGCATAGAGATCACAGGATCCACACACACACAGATCACAGGATTCACATGCATACAGATCACAGGATCCATACGCATACATATCACAGGATCCACACGCATACAGATCACAGGATTCACACGCATACAGATCACAGGATCCACACCCATAGAGATCACAGGATCCACATGCATACAGGTCACAGGATCCACACGCATACAGATCACAGGATGCACACGCATACAGATCACAGTATCCACACGCACATAGATCACAGGATCCATACACATACAGATCACAGGATCCACACGCACACAGATCACAGGAACCACACGCATATGGATCACAGGATCCACATGCATAGAGATCACAGGATCCACACGCACACAGATCACAGGATCCATACGCATACAGATCACAGGATCCACACACATACAGATCACAGGATCCACACGCACACAGATCACAGGATTCACACGCACACAGATCACAGGATCCACATGCATACAGATCACAGGATCCACGCGCACACAGATCACAGGATCCATACGCATACAGATCACAGGATCCACACGCATAGAGATCACAGGATCCACACACATACAGGTCACAGGATCCACATGCATACAGATCACAGGATGGACACGCATACAGATCACAGTATCCACACGCACACAGATCACAGGATCCATACACATACAGATCACAGGATCCACACGCATAGAGATCACAGGATCCACACGCACACAGATCACAGGAACCACACGCATATGGATCACAGGATCCACATGCATAGAGATCACAGGATTCACACCCACACAGATCACAGGATTCACACGCACACAGATCACAGGATCCACATGCATAGAGATCACAGGATCCACACGCATACAGATCACAGGATCCACAGGCATAGAGATCACAGGATCCACACAGATACAGATCACAGGATCCACACGCATACAGATCACAGGTTTCACACGCATAGAGATCACAGGATCCACACGCACACAGATCACAGGATCCACACGCACACAGATCATAGGATCCACACGCATACAGATCACAGGATCCACACGCATAGAGATCACAGGATCCACACGCACACAGATCACAGGAACCACACGCACACAGATCACAGGATCCATAGACACACAGATCACAGGATCCACATGCATACAGATCACAGAATCCACACGCATAGAGATCACAGGATCCACACGCATACAGATCACAGGATCCACACACATACATATCACAGGATCCACATGCATACAGATCACAGGATCCACACGCACACAGATCACAGGATCCACACACATACAGATCACAGGATTCACACGCATACAGATCACAGGATCCACACGCATACATATCACAGGATCCACACGCATACAGATCACAGGATTCACACGCATACAGATCACAGGATCCACACGCATACATATCACAGGATCCACACACACACAGATCACAGGATCCACGCGCATACAGATCACAGGATCCACACACACACAGATCACATGATCCACACGCATAGAGATCACAGGATCCACACGCACACAGATCACAGGATCCACATGCACACAGATCACAGGATCCACACACACACAGATCACAGGATCCACATGCATACAGATCACAGGATCCACACACACACAGATCACAGGATCTACACGCATAGATATCACAGGATCCACACGCATACAGATCACAGGATCCACACGCATTGAGATCACAGGATCCACACGCACGCAGATCACAGGATCCACACACATACAGATCACAGGATCCATACGCATACATATCACAGGATCCACACGCATAGAGATCACAGGATTCACACGCATACAGATCACAGGATCCACACCCATAGAGATCACAGGATCCACACGCATAAAGATCACAGGATCCACATGCATAGAGATCACAGGATCCACACGCATAGAAATCACAGGATCCACACACATACAGATCACAGGATCCACACGCATAGAGATCACAGGATCCACACGCATACAGATCACAGGATCCACGCACATACAGATCACAGGATCCACACGCATAGAGATCACAGGATCCATACACATACAGGTCACAGGGTCCACACGCACACAGGTCACAGGATCCACACGCATACAGATCACAGGATCCACACGCACACAGATCACAGGATCCATACACATACAGATCACAGGATCCACACGCATAGAGATCACAGGATCCACACGCACACAGATGACAGGATCCACACGCATACAGATCACAGGATCCACACGCACACAGATCACAGGACCCACACGCATAGAGATCACAGGATCCACACGCATACAGATCACAGGATTCACACGCATACAGATCACAGGATCCACACGCATACAGATCACAGGATCCACACGCATAGAGATCACAGGATCCACACGCGCACAGATCACAGGATCCACACACATACAGATCACAGGATCCACACACATACAGATCACAGGATCCCTACGCGCACAGATCACAGGATCCACACGCATACATATCACAGGATCCACACACACACAGATCACAGGATCCACACGCATACAGATCACAGGATTCACACGCATACAGATCACAGGATCCACACGCATAGAGATCACAGGATCCACACACACACAGATCACAGGATCCACATGCATACAGATCACAGGATCCACAAACACACAGATCACAGGATCCATACGCATACAGATCACAGGATCCACACGCATAGAGATCACAGGATCCACACGCACACAGATCACAGGATCCACACGCACACAGATCACAGGATCCATATGCATACAGATCACAGGATCCACACACACACAGATCACAGGATCCACACGTGTAGAGATCACAGGATCCACACGCATACAGATCACAGGATCCACACGCATAGAGATCACAGGATCCACACGCACACAGATCACAGGATCCACACACATACAGATCACAGGATCCACACGCATAGAGATCACAGGATCCACACGCGCACAGATCAAAGGATCACACGCACACAGATCATAGGATCCACATGCATAGAGATCACAGGATCCACACGCATACAGATCACAGGATCCACAGGCATAGAGATCACAGGATCCACACGCACACAGATCACAGGATCCACACGCATAGAGATCACAGGATCCACACGCGCACAGATCACAGGATCCACACACATACAGGTCACAGGATCCACACGCATACAGATCACAGGATCCACACGCATACAGATCACAGGATCCACACGCACGCAGATCACAGGATCCACACGCATACAGATCACAGGATCCACGTACATACAGATCACAGGATCCACACGCATAGAGATCACAGGATCCACACACATACAGGTCACAGGATCCACACGCACACAGATCACAGGATCCACACACATACAGATCACAGAATCCACACGCACACAGATCACAGGATCCACACGCATACAGATCACAGGATCCACACGCACACAGATCACAGGATCCGCACACACACAGATCACAGGATCCACACGCACACAGATCACAGGATCCACATGCATAGAGATCACAGGATCCACACGCATACAGATCACTGGATCCACAGGCAGTGAGATCACAGGATCCACACGCATACAGATCACAGGATCCACACACATACAGATCACAGGATCCACACGCATAGAGATCACAGGATCCACACGCACACAGATCACAGGATCCACACACATACAGATCACAGGATCCACATGCATAGAGATCACAGGATCTACATGCACACAGATCACAGGATCCACACACACACAGGTCACAGGATCCACACACACACAGATCACAGGATCCACACGCATACAGATCACAGGATCCACACGCATACAGATCACAGGATCCACACGCACACAGATCACAGGATCCACACACATACAGATCACAGGATTCACACACATACAGATCACAGGATTTACACGCATACAGATCACAGGATCCACACGCATACATATCACAGGATCCACACACATACAGATCACAGGATCCACATGCATACATATCACAGGATCCACACACATAGAGATCACAGGATCCACAGGCATAGAGATCACAGGGTCCACACACACACAGATCACAGGATCTACACGCATAGATATCACAGGATCCACACGCATACAGATCACAGGATCCACATGCATAGAGATCACAGGATCCACACGCATACATATCACAGGATCCACACGCATACACATCACAGGATTCACACGCATACAGATCACAGGATCCACACGCATACATATCACAGGATCCACACACACACAGATCACAGGATCCACGCGCATACAGATCACAGGATCCACACACACACAGATCACATGATCCACACGCATAGAGATCACAGGATCCACACGCACACAGATCACAGGATCCACATGCACACAGATCACAGGATCCACACACACACAGATCACAGGATCCACATGCATACAGATCACAGGATCCACACACACACAGATCACAGGATCTACACGCATAGATATCACAGGATCCACACGCATACAGATCACAGGATCCACACGCATTGAGATCACAGGATCCACACGCACGCAGATCACAGGATCCACACACATACAGATCACAGGATCCATACGCATACATATCACAGGATCCATACACATAGAGATCACAGGATCCACACACACACAGATCACATGATCCACATGCATGCAGATCACAGGATCCATACACATAGAGATCACAGGATCCACACACACACAGATCACAGGATCCACACGCACACAGATCACAGGATCCACACGCACACAGATCACAGGATCCACACGCACAGAGATCACAGGATCCACACGCATACAGATCACAGGATCCACACACACACAGATCACAGGATCCATACACATACAGATCACAGGATCCACACGCATAGAGATCACAGGATCCACACACACACAGATCACAGGATTCACATGCATACAGATCACAGGATCCATACGCATACATATCACAGGATCCACACGCATACAGATCACAGGATTCACACGCATACAGATCACAGGATCCACACCCATAGAGATCACAGGATCCACATGCATACAGGTCACAGGATCCACACGCATACAGATCACAGGATGCACACGCATACAGATCACAGTATCCACACGCACATAGATCACAGGATCCATACACATACAGATCACAGGATCCACACGCACACAGATCACAGGAACCACACGCATATGGATCACAGGATCCACATGCATAGAGATCACAGGATCCACACGCACACAGATCACAGGATCCATACGCATACAGATCACAGGATCCACACACATACAGATCACAGGATCCACACGCACACAGATCACAGGATTCACACGCACACAGATCACAGGATCCACATGCATACAGATCACAGGATCCACGCGCACACAGATCACAGGATCCATACGCATACAGATCACAGGATCCACACGCATAGAGATCACAGGATCCACACACATACAGGTCACAGGATCCACATGCATACAGATCACAGGATGGACACGCATACAGATCACAGTATCCACACGCACACAGATCACAGGATCCATACACATACAGATCACAGGATCCACACGCATAGAGATCACAGGATCCACACGCACACAGATCACAGGAACCACACGCATATGGATCACAGGATCCACATGCATAGAGATCACAGGATTCACACCCACACAGATCACAGGATTCACACGCACACAGATCACAGGATCCACATGCATAGAGATCACAGGATCCACACGCATACAGATCACAGGATCCACAGGCATAGAGATCACAGGATCCACACAGATACAGATCACAGGATCCACACGCATACAGATCACAGGTTTCACACGCATAGAGATCACAGGATCCACACGCACACAGATCACAGGATCCACACGCACACAGATCATAGGATCCACACGCATACAGATCACAGGATCCACACGCATAGAGATCACAGGATCCACACGCACACAGATCACAGGAACCACACGCACACAGATCACAGGATCCATAGACACACAGATCACAGGATCCACATGCATACAGATCACAGAATCCACACGCATAGAGATCACAGGATCCACACGCATACAGATCACAGGATCCACACACATACATATCACAGGATCCACATGCATACAGATCACAGGATCCACACGCACACAGATCACAGGATCCACACACATACAGATCACAGGATTCACACGCATACAGATCACAGGATCCACACGCATACATATCACAGGATCCACACGCATACAGATCACAGGATTCACACGCATACAGATCACAGGATCCACACGCATACATATCACAGGATCCACACACACACAGATCACAGGATCCACGCGCATACAGATCACAGGATCCACACACACACAGATCACATGATCCACACGCATAGAGATCACAGGATCCACACGCACACAGATCACAGGATCCACATGCACACAGATCACAGGATCCACACACACACAGATCACAGGATCCACATGCATACAGATCACAGGATCCACACACACACAGATCACAGGATCTACACGCATAGATATCACAGGATCCACACGCATACAGATCACAGGATCCACACGCATTGAGATCACAGGATCCACACGCACGCAGATCACAGGATCCACACACATACAGATCACAGGATCCATACGCATACATATCACAGGATCCACACGCATAGAGATCACAGGATTCACACGCATACAGATCACAGGATCCACACCCATAGAGATCACAGGATCCACACGCATAAAGATCACAGGATCCACATGCATAGAGATCACAGGATCCACACGCATAGAAATCACAGGATCCACACACATACAGATCACAGGATCCACACGCATAGAGATCACAGGATCCACACGCATACAGATCACAGGATCCACGCACATACAGATCACAGGATCCACACGCATAGAGATCACAGGATCCATACACATACAGGTCACAGGGTCCACACGCACACAGGTCACAGGATCCACACGCATACAGATCACAGGATCCACACGCACACAGATCACAGGATCCATACACATACAGATCACAGGATCCACACGCATAGAGATCACAGGATCCACACGCACACAGATGACAGGATCCACACGCATACAGATCACAGGATCCACACGCACACAGATCACAGGACCCACACGCATAGAGATCACAGGATCCACACGCATACAGATCACAGGATTCACACGCATACAGATCACAGGATCCACACGCATACAGATCACAGGATCCACACGCATAGAGATCACAGGATCCACACGCGCACAGATCACAGGATCCACACACATACAGATCACAGGATCCACACACATACAGATCACAGGATCCCTACGCGCACAGATCACAGGATCCACACGCATACATATCACAGGATCCACACACACACAGATCACAGGATCCACACGCATACAGATCACAGGATTCACACGCATACAGATCACAGGATCCACACGCATAGAGATCACAGGATCCACACACACACAGATCACAGGATCCACATGCATACAGATCACAGGATCCACAAACACACAGATCACAGGATCCATACGCATACAGATCACAGGATCCACACGCATAGAGATCACAGGATCCACACGCACACAGATCACAGGATCCACACGCACACAGATCACAGGATCCATATGCATACAGATCACAGGATCCACACGCATAGAGATCACAGGATCCACACGCGCACAGATCACAGGATCCACACACATACAGATCACAGGATCCACACACATACAGATCACAGGATCCCTACGCGCACAGATCACAGGATCCACACGCATACATATCACAGGATCCACACACACACAGATCACAGGATCCACACGCATACAGATCACAGGATTCACACGCATACAGATCACAGGATCCACACGCATAGAGATCACAGGATCCACACACACACAGATCACAGGATCCACATGCATACAGATCACAGGATCCACAAACACACAGATCACAGGATCCATACGCATACAGATCACAGGATCCACACGCATAGAGATCACAGGATCCACACGCACACAGATCACAGGATCCACACGCACACAGATCACAGGATCCATATGCATACAGATCACAGGATCCACACACACACAGATCACAGGATCCACACGTGTAGAGATCACAGGATCCACACGCATACAGATCACAGGATCCACACGCATAGAGATCACAGGATCCACACGCACACAGATCACAGGATCCACACACATACAGATCACAGGATCCACACGCATAGAGATCACAGGATCCACACGCGCACAGATCAAAGGATCACACGCACACAGATCATAGGATCCACATGCATAGAGATCACAGGATCCACACGCATACAGATCACAGGATCCACAGGCATAGAGATCACAGGATCCACACGCACACAGATCACAGGATCCACACGCATAGAGATCACAGGATCCACACGCGCACAGATCACAGGATCCACACACATACAGGTCACAGGATCCACACGCATACAGATCACAGGATCCACACGCATACAGATCACAGGATCCACACGCACGCAGATCACAGGATCCACACGCATACAGATCACAGGATCCACGTACATACAGATCACAGGATCCACACGCATAGAGATCACAGGATCCACACACATACAGGTCACAGGATCCACACGCACACAGATCACAGGATCCACACACATACAGATCACAGAATCCACACGCACACAGATCACAGGATCCACACGCATACAGATCACAGGATCCACACGCACACAGATCACAGGATCCGCACACACACAGATCACAGGATCCACACGCACACAGATCACAGGATCCACATGCATAGAGATCACAGGATCCACACGCATACAGATCACTGGATCCACAGGCAGTGAGATCACAGGATCCACACGCATACAGATCACAGGATCCACACACATACAGATCACAGGATCCACACGCATAGAGATCACAGGATCCACACGCACACAGATCACAGGATCCACACACATACAGATCACAGGATCCACATGCATAGAGATCACAGGATCTACATGCACACAGATCACAGGATCCACACACACACAGGTCACAGGATCCACACACACACAGATCACAGGATCCACACGCATACAGATCACAGGATCCACACGCATACAGATCACAGGATCCACACGCACACAGATCACAGGATCCACACACATACAGATCACAGGATTCACACACATACAGATCACAGGATTTACACGCATACAGATCACAGGATCCACACGCATACATATCACAGGATCCACACACATACAGATCACAGGATCCACATGCATACATATCACAGGATCCACACACATAGAGATCACAGGATCCACAGGCATAGAGATCACAGGGTCCACACACACACAGATCACAGGATCTACACGCATAGATATCACAGGATCCACACGCATACAGATCACAGGATCCACATGCATAGAGATCACAGGATCTACATGCACACAGATCACAGGATTCACACGCATACAGATCACAGGATCCACACGCATACATATCACAGGATCCACACGCATACACATCACAGGATTCACACGCATACAGATCACAGGATCCACACGCATACATATCACAGGATCCACACACACACAGATCACAGGATCCACGCGCATACAGATCACAGGATCCACACACACACAGATCACATGATCCACACGCATAGAGATCACAGGATCCACACGCACACAGATCACAGGATCCACATGCACACAGATCACAGGATCCACACACACACAGATCACAGGATCCACATGCATACAGATCACAGGATCCACACACACACAGATCACAGGATCTACACGCATAGATATCACAGGATCCACACGCATACAGATCACAGGATCCACACGCATTGAGATCACAGGATCCACACGCACGCAGATCACAGGATCCACACACATACAGATCACAGGATCCATACGCATACATATCACAGGATCCATACACATAGAGATCACAGGATCCACACACACACAGATCACATGATCCACATGCATGCAGATCACAGGATCCATACACATAGAGATCACAGGATCCACACACACACAGATCACAGGATCCACACGCACACAGATCACAGGATCCACACGCACACAGATCACAGGATCCACACGCACAGAGATCACAGGATCCACACGCATACAGATCACAGGATCCACACACACACAGATCACAGGATCCATACACATACAGATCACAGGATCCACACGCATAGAGATCACAGGATCCACACACACACAGATCACAGGATTCACATGCATACAGATCACAGGATCCATACGCATACATATCACAGGATCCACACGCATACAGATCACAGGATTCACACGCATACAGATCACAGGATCCACACCCATAGAGATCACAGGATCCACATGCATACAGGTCACAGGATCCACACGCATACAGATCACAGGATGCACACGCATACAGATCACAGTATCCACACGCACATAGATCACAGGATCCATACACATACAGATCACAGGATCCACACGCACACAGATCACAGGAACCACACGCATATGGATCACAGGATCCACATGCATAGAGATCACAGGATCCACACGCACACAGATCACAGGATCCATACGCATACAGATCACAGGATCCACACACATACAGATCACAGGATCCACACGCACACAGATCACAGGATTCACACGCACACAGATCACAGGATCCACATGCATACAGATCACAGGATCCACGCGCACACAGATCACAGGATCCATACGCATACAGATCACAGGATCCACACGCATAGAGATCACAGGATCCACACACATACAGGTCACAGGATCCACATGCATACAGATCACAGGATGGACACGCATACAGATCACAGTATCCACACGCACACAGATCACAGGATCCATACACATACAGATCACAGGATCCACACGCATAGAGATCACAGGATCCACACGCACACAGATCACAGGAACCACACGCATATGGATCACAGGATCCACATGCATAGAGATCACAGGATTCACACCCACACAGATCACAGGATTCACACGCACACAGATCACAGGATCCACATGCATAGAGATCACAGGATCCACACGCATACAGATCACAGGATCCACAGGCATAGAGATCACAGGATCCACACAGATACAGATCACAGGATCCACACGCATACAGATCACAGGTTTCACACGCATAGAGATCACAGGATCCACACGCACACAGATCACAGGATCCACACGCACACAGATCATAGGATCCACACGCATACAGATCACAGGATCCACACGCATAGAGATCACAGGATCCACACGCACACAGATCACAGGAACCACACGCACACAGATCACAGGATCCATAGACACACAGATCACAGGATCCACATGCATACAGATCACAGAATCCACACGCATAGAGATCACAGGATCCACACGCATACAGATCACAGGATCCACACACATACATATCACAGGATCCACATGCATACAGATCACAGGATCCACACGCACACAGATCACAGGATCCACACACATACAGATCACAGGATTCACACGCATACAGATCACAGGATCCACACGCATACATATCACAGGATCCACACGCATACAGATCACAGGATTCACACGCATACAGATCACAGGATCCACACGCATACATATCACAGGATCCACACACACACAGATCACAGGATCCACGCGCATACAGATCACAGGATCCACACACACACAGATCACATGATCCACACGCATAGAGATCACAGGATCCACACGCACACAGATCACAGGATCCACATGCACACAGATCACAGGATCCACACACACACAGATCACAGGATCCACATGCATACAGATCACAGGATCCACACACACACAGATCACAGGATCTACACGCATAGATATCACAGGATCCACACGCATACAGATCACAGGATCCACACGCATTGAGATCACAGGATCCACACGCACGCAGATCACAGGATCCACACACATACAGATCACAGGATCCATACGCATACATATCACAGGATCCACACGCATAGAGATCACAGGATTCACACGCATACAGATCACAGGATCCACACCCATAGAGATCACAGGATCCACACGCATAAAGATCACAGGATCCACATGCATAGAGATCACAGGATCCACACGCATAGAAATCACAGGATCCACACACATACAGATCACAGGATCCACACGCATAGAGATCACAGGATCCACACGCATACAGATCACAGGATCCACGCACATACAGATCACAGGATCCACACGCATAGAGATCACAGGATCCATACACATACAGGTCACAGGGTCCACACGCACACAGGTCACAGGATCCACACGCATACAGATCACAGGATCCACACGCACACAGATCACAGGATCCATACACATACAGATCACAGGATCCACACGCATAGAGATCACAGGATCCACACGCACACAGATGACAGGATCCACACGCATACAGATCACAGGATCCACACGCACACAGATCACAGGACCCACACGCATAGAGATCACAGGATCCACACGCATACAGATCACAGGATTCACACGCATACAGATCACAGGATCCACACGCATACAGATCACAGGATCCACACGCATAGAGATCACAGGATCCACACGCGCACAGATCACAGGATCCACACACATACAGATCACAGGATCCACACACATACAGATCACAGGATCCCTACGCGCACAGATCACAGGATCCACACGCATACATATCACAGGATCCACACACACACAGATCACAGGATCCACACGCATACAGATCACAGGATTCACACGCATACAGATCACAGGATCCACACGCATAGAGATCACAGGATCCACACACACACAGATCACAGGATCCACATGCATACAGATCACAGGATCCACAAACACACAGATCACAGGATCCATACGCATACAGATCACAGGATCCACACGCATAGAGATCACAGGATCCACACGCACACAGATCACAGGATCCACACGCACACAGATCACAGGATCCATATGCATACAGATCACAGGATCCACACACACACAGATCACAGGATCCACACGTGTAGAGATCACAGGATCCACACGCATACAGATCACAGGATCCACACGCATAGAGATCACAGGATCCACACGCACACAGATCACAGGATCCACACACATACAGATCACAGGATCCACACGCATAGAGATCACAGGATCCACACGCGCACAGATCAAAGGATCACACGCACACAGATCATAGGATCCACCTGCATAGAGATCACAGGATCCACACGCATACAGATCACAGGATCCACAGGCATAGAGATCACAGGATCCACACGCACACAGATCACAGGATCCACACGCATAGAGATCACAGGATCCACACGCGCACAGATCACAGGATCCACACACATACAGGTCACAGGATCCACACGCATACAGATCACAGGATCCACACGCATACAGATCACAGGATCCACACGCACGCAGATCACAGGATCCACACGCATACAGATCACAGGATCCACGTACATACAGATCACAGGATCCACACGCATAGAGATCACAGGATCCACACACATACAGGTCACAGGATCCACACGCACACAGATCACAGGATCCACACACATACAGATCACAGAATCCACACGCACACAGATCACAGGATCCACACGCACACAGATCACAGGATCCACACGCATACAGATCACAGGATCCACACGCACACAGATCACAGGATCCGCACACACACAGATCACAGGATCCACACGCACACAGATCACAGGATCCACATGCATAGAGATCACAGGATCCACACGCATACAGATCACTGGATCCACAGGCAGTGAGATCACAGGATCCACACGCATACAGATCACAGGATCCACACACATACAGATCACAGGATCCACACGCATAGAGATCACAGGATCCACACGCACACAGATCACAGGATCCACACACATACAGATCACAGGATCCACATGCATAGAGATCACAGGATCTACATGCACACAGATCACAGGATCCACACACACACAGGTCACAGGATCCACACACACACAGATCACAGGATCCACACGCATACAGATCACAGGATCCACACGCATACAGATCACAGGATCCACACGCACACAGATCACAGGATCCACACACATACAGATCACAGGATTCACACACATACAGATCACAGGATTTACACGCATACAGATCACAGGATCCACACGCATACATATCACAGGATCCACACACATACAGATCACAGGATCCACATGCATACATATCACAGGATCCACACACATAGAGATCACAGGATCCACAGGCATAGAGATCACAGGGTCCACACGCATAGAGATCACAGAATCCACACGCATAGACATCACAGGATCCACACATGTACAGATCAAGGATCCACATGCATAGGGATCACAAGATCCACACGTATTCAGATCACAAGATCCGCACATATACAGATCCCAAGATCCGCACATATACAGATCACAAGATCCGCACATATACAGATCACAGGATCTGCACATATACAGATCACAGGATCTGCTGGACTGAAACAATCAGGTCAATTCCCAGTCTGGGAATTGCTCTTGGAAGCAGCTGGTTGTTTTCAGCCAGGATCTGCAGATTGACAAGGACTACGCTGGCAGATACAGTTTCCATTATGCTAGCTACCAACATACCTTGATATTTGTTGTAGTTTCAGCGGTGATCTTGTTCTTCAGAGTCACAATCTCTCCATCAGGCATGTCTTGGGGCAACACCTTCCAGCCCACCCTCCCACAGAGACCCAGGTGTTTGTACAGGTTGTACTTAGTGCGTTCTGCTGAAGCAGCTTCAGCAGCTGATGCTTTATCCTTGGCTTAGCATTACTCAGCTCTGTCATAACAGCTTGGATTTCATAGTCCTTCATTGCCTTAATAATGTGTTTCCATCTTCCAATTTAAATGAAAGATCCTGAATTGAATCAGTAACCTGTCTCCTCTCTTTCCAGATGGAGACACAGTTATCTGTCATTTCATGTTTCCCCCATAGTGTTGGAAACGACCATTTGGCCCAAGTCCACACTGAGCCAGACTCACCCCACTGCCCTATAACGTGACATTTCCCATGAGTAATCCACTTTATCTACACATCCCTGGACACAATGGACAATTTAGCATAGCTATTCCATCTTACTTGCACACCTTTGGATTGTAGGATGAAACTGGAGCACCTGGAGGTATCCCATACAGACCTGGGGAGAATGTACAAACTCCACACAGTCGCCCAAGGCTAGAATTGAACCCTGGTCCCTGGGGCTATGAGGCAGCAGTGCAAACCACAAGCCATCGTGCCACCCCTCTCTCATGAGTACTTCAACAAGTAATCCTGTATCTATGAAATGCTGAGTTTATATTTATAAGGAAATTATTTCAGCAAAGTTTCCATTTCTTGCTGGTTTTGCATAAACTGCTTTTCGTCTCTTTACTGAAAATGTTCCCTCAATGAGGCACCTGTGAGAATGGCACAATGTTTGGAGCAATCAGCTGCAGTGGGTGTTGAGCTGACTGTATTTTGGACATTCGTGACTCTTACAGGACCCAATGAGCCCTGCACTGGATCGTGAAAGGATAGGAATGGAAATGAAATTGTTTTAAGTCTCCCTGACCTCCCAGCCTGTTCTCCAGAACCTCTAAATGTCAGACCATGATCAGAGTGTGTATGGACACTGCCCTTTCAGTCACACCATCTCTCACATCATGGGGGAGGGGTGGGGGGCTGTAACTTCTGAATCATATTCAGGAAGACTGCAGGCACTGCCTCTCGCTCTCGCTCTCTCTCTCTCTCTCTCTCTGATTGACAGGAGAGGTGGTTTTACACCTCACGTTCTGACCTGTGAAATGGAAGCGAATGTATGAAGACCGATTGAATTTTCTAGCCCAATGCTTTCCAGCCGCATGCTGCTTTTATAAAGAGAGGTAAGTCCCTGCAGAAGCAACAACTTTGCTCGAGAGTGAGATGCAACCCAGACGACCAGATCCAACAGCAAATGTTCTCTGTCTGAGTCAAATCAAGAAAGCAATTCAGCTTTTTCCCTTTTTGTAATTTACTTAATTCCTTGCTTTAAGAAATAATCTCTCAAACCAATTGACTTCAATTTTTTTGTCACCATTGAGTAGATTAAATCTTAACTGTTTTATTTTAGTTATGATTGCACACCACACAATAACATAAAACGAATTTTAACAAATATGTAAATTAAAATGACAGTGTGGTGACTCAACAAGTCTGGATGAGCTCTTTTTAAATGCAGAGAGTTTAATTGGATAAAACACAGACACGGCTTTGGATTTGTAATTCATAAATACCAAAGTAATCCATAAAACCAATGGTAACGACATTAGCTTTCAGAGAGAACCAACAGTGACTAATGTTCACATTTCTCATTGTGATTATAACATCAGGGTTAGGCCACAGTGTCCTGTTGGAACGATCCATTTTGAGAAGGTAAAGAATAAGAAACATTGACCTGATTGATAAATGAAAGCAACTGCAGCACAACATGACCAATTATTACAAAGTCTGCAGCTTGAATTTAATTTGAGTTTGAAACCCAGGTTGGAAAGACAAAGATCAAAGCAATACTGTGCACCTACACACTTCCCTTAATCTATAGCAGCTTCTAAAAAATCTATAAAGATTTTCAGCCACCCTTCGGTCAACAGAACAAAGTTCACTGGATTGACAATTTCTTTCTTTTGAACAAACTTCATCAACAGCGCGAGAACATTTGAAATGGATTTTACTGTGTCAGACAGACATTGCCTATCAACTTAGACCTCACATGAATATGTTGTTGAATGAGGCTGCACTATTTCAGCATGGAAATAGACCCTTCAGTCCAGCTTGTCCACAATGATCAAGTTTCCCAAACTAAATAGTCCCACCTTCCTGTGTTTGGTCCATATCCAAACCTTTCCTCTTCATGTATTTATCTAAATGTCTTTTAAATGTTGTAACTGTACCTGCATCACCATTTCCTTTGGAAGTTCATTCCACACACTAACTATCTCTGTGTAAAAAAGTTACCCCCCTGTCCTTTTTAAATTTTTCTCCTCTCACTCTAAACATATGCTCCCTGATTTTGAACTTCCCCGTCTAGGGAAAAAAATCTTTGTTATTCACCTTATCCATGCCTCATGATTTTATAAACGTCTATAAGGTCACCCTTCAATCTCTTACACTTCTGTGAAAAACATTTTTAGCCTATCCAACCTCTCCTTATACCTCAAACCATCCAGTAATGACAACATCCTGGTATATCGTTTCCAGACGCTCTGCAATTTAATAAAATCCTTCTTATAGTAGAGTAACCAGAACTGTACACAGTATTCCAGAAGAGGCCTCACCAACATCATGTACAACCTCAAATGATGACCCAACTCCTATACTCAAAGGTCTGAGCAATGAAGGTAAGAATGCTAAACATCCTCTTAACTCCCTGTCTACCTGAGATCCAACTTTCAAAGAATTATGTACCTGAACTCCTCAGTCTCTCTGTTCAACTACATAACTCAGGGCCCTACTATTAACTGTATAATTCTGACCCCTGTTTGTTCTACCAAAATGCAATACCACACATTTATCCACAAATTGCATCTGCCACTACTCAACCCATTGACCTAATTGATCAAGATCCCTTTGCAAATCTTAGATAATCGTCATCAGTGTCCACTATACCATCAATTCTGATGTAATCCGCAAACTTATTAACTGTGCCTTCTAAATTCTCATCCAAATAGCTTATATAAATGGTAAACAAAAGTGGACCCAGCACCAATCCCTTCAGAACACCATTGATTACAGTCCTCCAGTCTGAAAAACAACCCTCTGCCATTACCGTCCATTGCTTACTGTCAAGCCAGTTTTGTACCCAATTGGCAAGCCCTCCCTGAATACTGATACAGAAACAAAGATACAATTTCTGGAGGAAGAATTGAATGCATCCCTAAATGCAGAAGCTTTTATTTTTGGAATTGATATGACCTCTCCTGAAGAAAAAGTTTATCAATTGATTCTGTATCTTTTGAACACAGTGCTCTACCAGTGGGAATATGCCTGTCTTATGCTAAATGTAACGTTTTATTATTCACTGACCTCAGAGAGCAAACATATCGTTTGGAGAAAGATCCAGCAGAGGCTACTGGGGATACAGCAACAGATTAAAGCTCGTAGGGTCTTTATATTAGTGACTGATCTAGAAGCAGCTGGCATTGCCTTATGTAAGCAACAATCCAAGAGGAAGAATGTGTTTCAAAGGGAAAGGATAAATGACTTGAAAATAAATTATTATATATATATATATGGATTTTTAAACATTAATTCACTGGATGAGACCATCACTAGCCAGGCCAGCATTCATTGCCCAGAGAGCAGTTAGAAGTTAACCACATTGCTGTGGGTCTGGAGTCACATGTACGTCAGACCAGGGAAGGATGGCAGTTTCATTGCTTAAATGAAATTAGAGAACCAAATGGGAATTACCTGACAATCAAAATGGTCATCATTAAATTCTTAATTCCAGATTTTTATTGAATTCTAATTCCACCATCTGCCATGGCTGGTTTTGAACCTGGGTTCCCCAGAACAAAGTACCACCAGATCATCGCCTTCCCATTACATTACACTTTCCCAGTAAAGTATCCCATTCATGGGATGCATTTTCCAATTAGGGTTATTAAAGCACTGATGATAACCCATTTATTTAAAGAATTGATAATTGCAGATCTAGACCTTGAAACAACACGAGCAAATATTGAATAATTATAAATACAGTGATGCAGGGGAAGCAGATACATTGCCGATTCATCGCCGATTCATCATGTTCAGTGGTTAGAAGCTCTTCCCAGTCATTTTGTTCAAAGCATTAAGCTCCAAATGATGACAACTCATCCATCAAGCTGCTTCACAGTTTGATCCCAAACACCTGAGTGATGCGGCAGAGTCATGTTGGAGAAGGAATGAAAGGAAAATGAATACTGATCCCACCCCCTCATGGGTCACCCTGCACCATGTACCCAAAGACCTGTGGCTTGGGGATCAGTTTCATGGAGCATACCAAACAGGAAGATTTTTTTATTCATTTTGTGGGACATGAGCATCACTGGCTGGCCAGCATTGATAGCCCATTCCTATTTGTCCCTGAGAATGTGGTGGTGAGCTGCCTTCTTAAATTGCTGCAGTCCACTTGCTGAAGGTTTGACCCACAATGCTGGTAAGGAGGGAATTTCAGGATTTGGACCCAATGACTGTGAAGGAATGGCGATATATTTCCAAGTCAGGGTGGTGAGTGGCTTGGAGGGGAACTTGCAGGGGGTGGTGTTCCCATGTATCTGCTGCCCTTGTCCTTCTAGGTGGAAGTGACCGTGGGTTTGGAAGATACTGTCTGAGGATCTTTAGTGAATTTCTGCAGAGCATCTTGTAAATAGTACACACTGCTGCTACTGAATGCCTGTGATGGAAGGATTGAATGTTTGTGGATGTGGTGCCAATCAAGCAGGCTGCTTTGTCCTGGATGGTGTCAAGCTTCTTGAGTGTTTTTGGAGCTGCGCCCACCTCGGAAAGTGGGGAGTATTCCATTACACTCCTGACTTGTGCTGTGTAGATGGTGAATAGACTTTGGGGTCTCAGGAAGTGAGTTACTCATTGCAGTATCTATAGTCCCTGACCAGCTCTTGTAGCCACTGTGTTTTCATAGTGAGTCCAGTTGAGTTTCTGGTCAATGGTAATTCCAAGGATGTTGACAGTGGGAGATTCAATGATGGTAATACTGTTGAATGTCATGGGATGGTGGTTAGAGTGTCTGATTGGTGGTGCTCGTTATCAGGCATTTGTGTGGCACGAATGTCACTTGCCACTTGTCAACCCAAGCCTGGATATTGTCCTGCTCATGGTGCACTTGAGCATGAACTGCTTCAGTACCTGAGGAGTGGCGAATGGTGCTGAACACTGTGTAATCATCAGCAAACAGCCCCACTTCTGACCTAATGATAGAGGGAAGGTCATTGATGAAGCAGCTGAAGATTGTTGGGCCTAGGACACTACCCTGAGGAACTCCTGCTGAGGTGACTGACCCTCCACAACTACAACCATCTTCCTTTGTGCCAGGTATGCCTCTAACCAGCGGAGTGTTTGCCCCTGATACCCATTAATCCCAGTTTTATCAGGGCTCCTTGATGCCATACTCAGTCAAATGTGGCCTTGATTTCAAGGGTTGTCCCTCTCCCTTCCCCTGTCCTCTGGAATCCAGCTCTTTTTGAACCAAGGCTGTAATGGGGTCAGGAGCTGAGTGGTCCTGGGGGAACCCAAACTGGGCGTCACTGAGCAGTTTGTTGCTGAGCAGGTGCTGTTTTACAGCATTGTTGATGACACTGTCCATCACTTTCGTGATGATGGAGAGTAGACCAATTGGGTGGTAATCGACTGGGTTGGATTTGTCCTGCTTTTTGTGTGCAGCACAACCCTTGGCCATTTTCCACATTGTCAGGTAGATGCCAGTGTTGTAACTGTACTGGAAGAGCTTGGCTCGGGGAGCAGCAAGTTCTGGAGCTTACATCTTCAGTACCATTGCTGGAATGTTATCAGGGCCCATTGTCTTTGCAGTATCTAATGCCTTAAGCTGTTTCTTGATATCACGTGGAGTGAATCGAATTGGCTGGAGACTAGTGTCTGTGATGCTGGGGACCACTGGGGAGGAGCCCGAGATGGACCATCTACTCGGCACTTCAGCCTTATCTTTTACACTGATGTGCTGGGCTTCTCCATCATTGAGGATGGGGATATTTGTGGATGCTCCTCCTCCAGTGAATTGTTTAATTATCCACCAGTATTCACAATTGGCTGTGGAAGAACTGCAGAGCTTAGATCTGATCTGTTGGTTGTGGGATCGCTTAGCTCTGTCTATCACTTGCTGCTTATGCCATTTGGCATGCAAGTAGTCCTGTTTGGTGGCTTCACCAGGTTGACACCTCATCTTCAGGTATACCTGGTGCTGCTCCTGGCATGCCCTCCTGCACTCTCCATTGAACCAGGATTGATTCCCCGGTTTGATGGTAATGGTTGAGTGGGGGATATGCCGGGCCATGAGGTTACAGATTGTGCTAGAGTACAGATCTCCTGCTGTTGATGGCCCACAGTGCCTCATGGATGCCCAGTCTTGAGCTGCTAGATAGGTTCAAAGTCTGTTCCATTGAGCACGGTGATCGTGCCACACAACACGATGGTGGTTATTCTCAATGTGAAGGTGGGAATTTGTCTCCACAAGGACTGTATAGTGGTCACTTTTACTGATACCGTCATGGACAGATGCTTCTATAGCCAGCAGGTTAGTCGAGATGAGGTCAGGCCATAGATCCACTCGAGCGACTATGTCCTTTAGGACCCAACCAGCTTGGTCAGTAATGCTGCTGCAGAGCCACTCTTGGTGGTGGGACATTGAGATCCTCCACCCAGAGGACATGTTGTGCCCTTACCACCCTCACTGCTTCCTCCAAGTGTTGTTCAACTTGGAGGAGTATAAATTCATCAGCCGAAGGAAGACTGTATGTGGTAACCAGTAAGAGGTTTCCTTGCGCATGTTTAACCTGAAGCCATGAGACTTCATGGGGTCTGGAGTCAATGTTGAGGACTCCCAGGGCAACTCCCTCCTGACTGCATCCCAATGTGCTGCCACCTCTGCTGAGTCTGTCCTGCTGGAGGGACAGGACATATCCAGGGATGGTAATGGTGGGTTTTATGTTAGCAATAGCACATTTTAACCCAGTACTCCAAACCACTGACACCATGTTTCCTGATTGCTCCTAAATCCACTTGATTTTGCATTAATGATATTCCAAGCTTCCTTTCCCAAAGATCACTTTGCCAGTAGCTTCTTGCCCACCTTACTCTCCCTCAGCTTCAGCTTGCCTCCACACTGACCCTTCCTCCCGAAGGGCAACTCATGACCTTTGTAACTGGAGCTAGTAAACATCATGTAGAGATCAGACCAATGGACTGTTTTTCCAATTTTCCTGTTTCCACTGCTATTTGATCTGGTATGGGTTAGTATTACAGAGGAATATCCAGCAATTGAGATAATTACATCTCCCCACTTTCTAAGCTAGCACTGTGCTACTGCTGTGCTCTTCCAGCACCACTAATCCAGAATCTGGTTTCCAGCATCTGCAGTCATTGTTTTTACCTTACCAATGATTGTATGCACTTGAATCAGTTTCAAAATGACAACAACATTGTAAAGATGCCTACAGCGCAGCTTCTCGCATTTACCAATCTCCAATTCCATATCATTTTCCCTGAAATCTGCCCGGTATCTCAGTGACTATGGCAATTTCCAATGTGAATTTATTTAATTAAAATGAAAATCAGGTATCTACACGACACAAATGATTTTGTTCTGGTCAAGGTAAAAAAGTGAAATGTCAAAGTAAAATTCAAACTAAAATATGTGAAGGTTTAAAATTATTTGCAGGTTAATTTGAGGTTGACTAAAGTTCCTGAATTATCTCCATTAGATTGAACATTTCTGACCTTACATGTAGACAGCGCCATGTCCCAAATTCAGAAAATAAATAATTTAGGATTTATGTAAAGTGTTCACTCTGTTCCCAAGCCCTGTCCCTTTTTATTGAGGTTACACAGAGATGAAGCCAAGAATAGAAAAGCTGCATTACCCTGCTGGCTTGTTAGACAGTGTTAGCCATGGGAAATGTGTTCTTGCTTATTTGATCTGACATTTAGTGCTGTTTACTTTTTATGACTGGAGGGAACTGAGTTGAAACTAGAATCACATTTGCAGTGATGCCAAAGAGAGTCAGCTTTATATTATTGATATATCTGTCAGACCAATTTATTATTTATCTATTTTATGGGCTGGTCATAATCTTTTAATCTCTGGGGCAGCTTAAAAGAAGTCAATGTCTGTAAGGTCGCACATTCCAGGAGTGGCAGTTTTCACATATTGCAGTAACTACAATCTGCTCACCACATCCCGGGAAAACTGCCTGGATTTGGAACCTAGAGCTGGCTGTCTGGCTTTATCAGGAGCTGGTGCTATTAGAGCTGATCAGACCGAAGCAAGGTGGAGAAGGGAGGGGCTCTCCTGACCAACTCTGACAATATGATGTCGAGGACTTTTGGGTGAAACCTGGAGAGTAAACAATTTGACCAATGATCATCAAGGTAACAGTGGGGCTGAATTTTATCACTAGCTGATCTTAACAGGCCAGAACCACTGACATTGCAAACATAAGATATGAAGAAATAGGAGCAGGAGAATGTCATCAACTCATTACTGGTTGGAGCAAAGGGTCAGTTTCTGTGCTGTATGACCTTATGTCTCACTGACTCTAAGCCAAACCTATCTCAAAAAGATATTTGATAAAGGTGGCCATATTTGATTTAAGACCATAAGAACATACAAAATAGGAGTGGAAGTAAGGCTCATCGAGTCCACTCTACCATTCAATCATGGATGATGGGCATTTCAATGTCACTTACCCACATTCTCCCCGTAGCCCTTAATTCCTCGTGAGATTAAGAATTTATCAATCTCTGCCTTGAAGACATTTAATGTCCCGACCTCCACAGGCCCACCACTCTCTGGCTGAAGAAATGTCTCATCATTTCCATTCTAAATTGATCCCCATCTAATTCTACTATCCCTGCCTGACAGAAATAATTTCCCAGCGTCCGCCTTTTATAAGTCATGCGTTATCCTATAAGTTTCTATTAGATCTCCCCTCAACCTTCTGAACTCTAATGAATACAATCCCAGGATCCTCAGCTGTTCATCGTATGTTAGGCCAACCATTCCAGGGATCATCCGTGTGAATCTCCGCTGGACACGCTCCAGTGCCAGTATGCCCTTCCTGAGGTGTGGGACCCAAAATTGGACAAAGTATTCTGAATGGGGCCTAACTAGAGCTTTATAAAGTCTCAGTAGCACCTCACTGCTTTTATATTCCAAACCCCTTGAGATAAATGACAACAGTACATTTGCTTTCTTAACCATGTACTCAACCTGCAAGTCAACCTTTAGAGAATCCTGGACTAACACTCTCAGATCCCTTTGTACTTTGGCTTTATGAATTTTCTCACCATTTAGAAAATAGTCCATGCCTGTGTTCGTTTTTCCAAAGTGCAAGACTTCGCATTTGCTTACATTGAATTTCATCAACCATTTCGCGGGCCACTCTCCTAAACTGTCTAAATCTTTCTGCAGCCTCTCCACCTCCTCAGTACTACCTGCCTGTCCACCTAACTTCATATCATCGGTGAACTTCGCCAGAATGCCCCCAATCCCCTCATCCAGATCATTAATATATAATGTAAACAGCTGTGGCCCCAACACTGAACCCTGCGGGACACCGCTTGTCACCAGCTGCCATTCCGAAAAAGAACCTTTTATCCCAACTCTCTGCCTTCTGTCAGACAGCCAACCCCCAATCCATGCCAGTAGCTCACCTCAAACACCATGAGTCCTCACCTTACTCAGCAGCCTCCCATGAGGCACCTTATCAAAGGCCTTTTGGAAGTCTAGATAGATGACATCCACTGGGTTTCCCTGATCTAACCTACTTGTTGCCTCTTCAAAGAATTCTAACATGTTTGTCAGGCACGACCTCCCCTTACTAAATCCATGCTGACTTGTTCTAATCCGACCCTGCACTTCCAAGAATTTAGAAATCTCATCTTTAAGAATTGATTCTAGAAGTTTACCTAGAACCGAGGTTAGACTAATCAGCCTGTAATTTTCCATCTTTGTCTTGATCCTTTCTTGAACAAGGGGGTTACAATAGCGATTTTCCAATCATCTGGGACTTGTCCTGACTCTGTGATTTTTTAAAGATTATAACCAACGCCTCTGCTATTTCTTCAGCTACGTCCCTCAGAACTCTAGGACATAGCCCATCCGGGCCAGGAGATTTATCAGTTTTTAATCTTTTATCTTATCAAATATTTTCTCTTTTGTAATGGCCACCATACTCAACTCTGCCCCTTGGCTCTCTTTAATTGTTGGGATATTACTCACATCTTCCACTGTGAAGACTGACATAAAGTACTTATTAAGTTCTCCAGCTATTTCCTGATCTCCCATCACTAGCCTTCCTGCATCAATTTGGAGTGGCCCAATCTCTACTTTTGTCTCTCGTTTGTTTCTTATGTATTGAAAGAAACTTTTACTGTCATTTCTAATATTACTGTCTAGCCTACCTTCATATTTTATCCTCTCCTTCCTTATTTCTCTCTTTATTATCCTCTGCTTGTTTTTGTAGCCTTCCCAATCTTCTGATTTCCCAGTGTTCTTGGCCACTTTATAGGTTCTCTCTATTACCATGATGCATTTCCTGACTTCCTTTGTCAGCCATTATTTGGAGATGCCGGTGTTGGACTGGGATGTACAAAGTTAAAAATTGCAAAACACCAGGTTATAGTCCAACAGGTTTAATTGGAAGCACTAGCTTTTGGAGCATCTCTCACTATCACCTGATGAAGGAGCAGCAGTCCGAAAGTTAGTGCATCCAATTAAACCTGTTGGACTATAACCTGGTGTTGTGTGATTTTTAACTTTGTCATCCATGGCTGTCTAATCTCCCCATGGATAATCTTTCTTTTCTTTAGGATGAACCTCTGCACTCTCCTCAATTACACCCACAAACTCCTGCCATTGTTGCTGTACTGTCTTCCCCACTAGGCTCTGCTTCCAGTCAATTTTCGTCAGTTCCTTTCTCATGCCCCTGTAATTACCTTTATTTAACTGTAACACCATTACATCCGATTTTGCCTTCTCTCTTTCAAACTGCAGACTGAATTCTACCATATTATGATCGCTGCCTCTGAAGTGTTCCCTTACTTTACGATCTTTTATAAAGTCTGGTTCATTACATAGCACTAAGTCCAGAATAGCCTGCTTCCTTGTGGGCTCCATCACAAGCTCTTCCAAAAAGCCATCCTCTAAGAATTCCATGAATTCCCTTTCTTTGGATCCATCGGCAACATTATTTACCCAGTCCACCTGCATATTGAAGTCCCCCATGATCACTGTGACCTTGCCTTTCTGACATGCCCTATCTATTTCCTGGTACATCCTGCACCCCTGGTCCTGACCACTGCTGGGAGGTCTGTACATAACTCCCATTATGGTTTTTTTTTGCCTTTGTAGCTCCTCAGCTCAGTCCCACACAGACTCCACATCATCTGACCCTATGTCATTCAGTGCCATAGATTTGATTTCATTCCTAACTAACAGGACAACCCCGCCCCCTCTGCCCATTTCCCTGCCGCTGCCAAAATATTTGATTTATTCTTGTCACATATACTGAAATACAATGAAAAATATTGTATTCCACGCTAACCAGACAAGTCATACCTTACGCAAGTACAAAGTACATCAAAGGTTACTGCAGAAGATGAAAGCTCATGGTATCAGGGCATATTGGCCTGGATAGAAGATTGTCTGGCTAACAGGAAACAGATAATAAGCTTAAATGTAACATTTTCTGGCTGGCAAGATGTAATGATGGTGTGCCATAAGGGTCAGTGCTGGGAACTCAAAATTCAACAATTTGGACAAATGACTTGGATGAAGGTACCAAAGGTACAGTAGTTAAATGTGTTGATGACACAAAGATAGGTGGGAAAGTAAGTTGCAAAGTAGACATAAGGAGCTACGAGTGGATATAGTTAGGTTACGTGGGTGGTAAAAATATGGCAAATGGAGTATAATGGGGGGAAATATGAAAGTATCTATTTGGTCAGGAAGAATCAAAAAAGGAGCTTAGTATCTAAATGGTTAGCGATTGTTGAGCTCTGAACTGCAATGGGAGCTAAGTGTCCCAGGGCAAGAATGACACAAGGTTAATCTGCAGGAACAACAAACAATCAGGAAAGCTAATAGAATGGTATGTTTAATTGAGAGAGGAATTGATTGCAAGAGTGAAGGCATTATGCTTCAGTCATATAGAACTCTGGTGAGGCCAATCTGGGATATCATATGCAGTACTGGTCATCTTACTTAAGGAAGAATGTAATTGGATTGGAAACAGTTCAGAGAGGATTTATTAGACTAATAGTTGGAATGAATGGGTTGTCTTATGAGGAAGGATTGAACAGGTTAGGCTTGTATCTGCTGGAGTTGAAAAACATGAGAGGTGACTTGATTGAAACATGGAAGACCCTGAGAGTTTTGGCTGGCTGGGTACAGAGAAGATATTCCCTCTTGTTGGAGAATCTAGAACTAGAGGCCATTGTTAAAGGATGAGGGTGTGGGCCCATTTAAGACAGAGATGAAACAAAATTATTTCTCAAAGAGAGTTGTTAATCTTGAAAATTCAATATTTAGGGGACCAGGCCATCCAGTCCTTCAATCTTGCATTGCTGAGATCATGGCTGATATGTTTGTGTTGCAAATTGCACAGATCCATCTACTTCTGATAATTTTTGATATTCCCCTCTATCTCCTTCCCTCTCATTCCTCAAACTACCCTCAGTTCCTACTCCCTCACCCCTTCACATTCACAGCTGGCTGCAATGTCATCCACCCAAAATCCCAGCACCTATTCAGTTAACCCTTAAAGCGCCAGCAATCCTAAATCCTGTCTCACCCCCACTCCCACTCACTTGCCTTGAAATAATTTAACATTATGCCCCTTTCATTGAAATCACCCGGTCTCCTTGGCTGCCCTCCGTGGCAGTACAAACTTTTCTTTAATCAGAAATATAAATCACGCAAAAATACAAAATATTCATAGAAACAGTAGAGGGCCCCAAGGAGGGTTTGTAATTGCCCCTAGCCAATATAAGGGGTGACTTGCTTCCTGCTTCCCTGTCTGAGACCTTTGACCAAGCCTTCCCAAATGGTGAACTGTTACCTTTACCTCAGGGTCAAAGTAGTGGGGGGGGGGGGGAATCTGGGGTTGTGAGCAATGGAGCTCAGGCTGATTGCTGACAATTGCAAGGTCACTCTCAACGCTGCACTGATTGTGTTGGTGGCTTTAACACTTCCCCCCCACCCCAGTGCCAAAGAATCTTGAAGCAGCTCTCTCATTAGAGTGAGCCAACTGGTGAGGGTTTATCCTTAGGATCACCATACCTCAGGCGAGAAGAGAGGTTTAGAAGGAGAGTCCTTCATTGGCAACCTCACCATCACTGCCACCAACCACACCCCCGCCCCCTCCTCCCCAACCCCGGGCCAATTCAGAGATTGAGCCCATGTTGCTGACTTCATTTTGTATCACCAACCAACTGAGCGAACTGACTCCCATGACTTTAATGGGCTGCTCTCTGGAGCCTGGTTGCTACAATGATGTTCAGAACAAACAATGCATCCTTCCTTTTGTAAAAGCCCTGTCCTTTCATCCTCACATGTTCAGATCCTCATCTGACCCAGAAACCCAACATACTCACACCCTCAAAGGTTCCTCTGAGTCCCATAATGGGGCATTAAAATCGGATTACACCAGGTAGGGGTTTGGGGTGCACTGCTGTGATGAAATTGCTCGGCCAAGTTTTACATTTCCAAACCTTGATGGAAATCTTGACTTTAACTAAACTTACATGTTGAACAATTCAGTCATAGATCACTTTATGCAGCAGTTAATGAAGAAAAGTAATACAATATCTGCATTCTTTAAAAATTGAAATGGTTTCAAATTAAAAATGCATTCACTGATGATCTGCTAAAAGCCTTATATAAATAATTTGTGCATTCTGATTTTCACAGGAATCACCTACAGCACAGTTTACGGAGGGTTCATTATCAGTGCCTGCCATAGGGTCGGAGAGATCGTTCGTTAGTTTTGATGATTCTGAAGGTGAGTAAAGGAGAAAAATTCAAGGCAGCTGAGAAATCAGACTCTCGGAGAGGTTCAGAAGCTGGAGAAACATCAAGAGGATGACCATAGCAGAAAAAAATCCCAGATCCATCTTCCAAATTTAATAAATGAAATACGAATCAATGGAATATGAGAAAGGATGAGACAGCAATCAAGATTTCATGCACCATCAAGATTTTCACATCCAGAGTGAAATAGTGAAGCAGACTATGTGATGATTCAGGAGCAAATATTAAAGTCACTGTACAATGTGCTCATTGCTGCTGTACCATCGCATCATGTTGCCTTTGTCACATGACTTTACTGGGATCAACTCTGTTTTTACCAAATGATGTATGTTGTGGTGGGGTGTGAGGTTGGGGGTGTGGGAGAGGGAGATGGTGGTGTTTCAGCCAGGGACGTAGAGATCAGAATTTCTCAAACTGATCCTGATGGGAAATGCAGCCAGATTAAAGAGACTGAGATGTGACTTGCCCACCATACTGCGTGTGTACAGTCAGTCTATGGTTCCCTGTAGCTTGAGGATAGTCTCTGGTTCTGACACTGTCATATCCTGGCTCCTCATGCTCCTCTCTGTTTAGACAGAAGGACAAAGAAATCCTCACTCCAGCTGTGTATGACCTCTGTGACCAGCCAAAGGTACTGACAGACAGTGAGCTGCAACATGAACAGCACTGGGACCAATGTCTCAACAACTCACACACCTGGGGTTGTAGAGAGCTACAACCTTCCTTTTGTAAAAGCCCTGTCCTTTCATCTTCACATGTTCAGATCCTCATCTGACCCAGAAACCCAACATACTCAGGCCCTCAAAGGTTCCTCTGAGTCCCAAAATGAGGCATTAAAATACAGTTGTGGAGGAGGGCAGGGGAAGGATCTGCTCGAGAGATTTGGAAAGTTAAAGTCAAATGACAAGGCAGTATTGCAGGGTAGTGACAGGGTAAAGAAAACAAAAATGCAACAGGAAGGTACAGAACATACAAACATATAAAGCACATCAGTAGGTAAGGCAGGAGTAGAGAAAAATGCTAAAAAAAAAACAGAATTAAAAGGCACCTTACCTGAAAGCTTGGAGCATTCAGAACAAGATGGATGAATTAGTTGGACAAATAGGAATGAAGATGGAGGATATGACAACCACAATAGAGGCAAGGCTGCAGTGACAATGCTGATTTCTGAACATTCAAGTGTTTGTCACTTTGGAAGGTGGCTCTGTTAACAAAGGATGAGATCAGTGCAGTTCTGAGAAAAAGTCTTGGTTGAGAAGATCAGGATTTGGGATCAGTTTGAGAGGTGATGAAAAATAGCAAAGTAGTCACTGGTCGGATTGACTTATAACTCCTTGGTAACTAAACTGTATGAGCTATACTTTATATTAAATTCAAAAGTAATAGGGGTTTGTAGGCTATTTCAACTTTCATATCGATCAGATGAATCAAATTAGCAAAGTAACCTGGAGCCTACAAATTCATAGAGTGTATTCAGGACTGTTTCTTGGAATTATATCTTCTGAAACCATCTAGGGAGCTGGTTAGACCTGGTAATGTGTAATAAGGCAGAATTAATTAATTATGTCATAGCAATCAACCCAAGAGTGAGAAATTCATTTAAAACTAGTGTCTCAAACTTAAATGAGAGAATTACAAGGTTATGAAGACAGAGTTACCTAATGCGGAATGGGAAAGTAGCTTAAAAACTACTATGGGAGAGATTGAGCAGCATCTTTAAGGATGTATTTGATTGCTCTTAATAAATATATATCCCACTGAGAAAGAGAGATTCTCCGAGAGAGGTGCATTCGTGCCTCACAAATGAATTAAGAGTGCAATTAAATTGAAAGGAGAGGTGTACCATGCTGCAATTTTAGTGGTAGACTGGAAGATTGAGAACTTTTAGAAATGAGCAAAAGATGATAAAATGAAGAGGGTTGAGTTGGAATACCAAAAAAAAAGGAAAAAGTATAAAGCTGTGTCAATATTTTTCTTCACAGAACTCCAATGAATGGGTGAAACATGTCTTCCCTTTCCGAAAACAATGGTGACTCTTTTTCATTACCTTGAACTTTTCTCAGGGATTTAATCTCCATCTACTGCTGTTTGTTTGTTTGTTTTTTCATGCTGTATTACCCATTTCTTCAGCACCTTCATCATTAGACACCCTGTTCCTTTCTATTTATTGGCTTGAACCTTGTATGAGGAGGTGTTTTGTTGGCTCTACACTGTTTCCCAGATGAAGCCCATGTCTTTGTTGTTTGAATGGAGGTGAATTTCATTTAATTTACAGTGGGGTGACTACCAGGTGGTTGTTCAATTTTGTAATAGCTTATAGAAAATGGGAGTTCAAATCAACTAGATGCTCGCATGAAACTGGTCAACTCAGAGATATTCACAAATTGCAAAACAAACCTTTTTTTCTGTGTTCTGCTCTGTCAAAATGTCTGGGTTGCTGTTATATTTGGAAGGCCCTTTTTCTTTAAACTTTAAGGTGGATTTCTTCCTTGTTACCTTTCTAAAGAAACAGAAATCCCAGCTGCACCCCATGAAATCATACTCTTGTGATTCTAAATGTAACACTAAAGAGGTATATGATTCCATTTACTTGAAAATTTCTGGCGAAGTTACTTACAGCTAAATCAATACATAACAGTGATCTCCAAACACAGTCTACTCCCTGAGTGCTATAATGCAGAGAGCCGACAGCACCATCACGTGATAACCAGGCATTTGGCTCATTTGCATGTAGATTTTCCTTAAAGGGACATCATGTTAAAAGTGGTCATACGGCAAGGGAAGAGAGACCTGTTCTCTGCTCCTTCTGCAAAGAGCTTGCCCTCTGCTGACTGTTCTGTGTCTCTCCAGCATCCTCCTGGGGCGGGGGGTGGGTTCAACACTGGATGGACTTCCCTGGGGGGGTCAACACTGGATGGACTTCCCTGGGGGGGTCAACACTGGATGGACTTCCCTGGGGGGGTCAACACTGGATGGACTTCCCTGGAGTTTCCTAAATGTCACACTGCCATAACAATGAGGTAATCAAGTTAGAGGTTAAATGAGGTCCTGACCCTGCAGAGATTTGGTGCTGCTTCACTCGATGAGGGAGTCATCCAGGCACCTTCTCGCTGGAGGAGGGGAGCTCAATCTCTCCCATCGAGACAATTGCAAAGTAATTCATTCCTCAGCAACACAGACAGAGTTGTGAAGGTTTTTGCTGCTCTCTTTCCTCATCAGAGTCATTAGGAAAGTGCTTCATTTCCCTCAGTGAGGCGACAGTTGATGGTGTCAGTTAAGGGTCTTTTTTAAGTAAACTTTTTGAAGAAATCTCAGTGCCATTTTGCTTCTTATATATTTCACAGAATTCCTTGCCTTTAATTTGTAAAAAAAAATTCTGTTTTTGAAGTGGTATCGTTCATACATTTTAAGAATATTACTGTGGTGGATTTAAAAAGGATTGAATAAGACAACTAATAATATTAATAGCAAGTCAGTTCTGTGGTTGAAGAGCCCAGGAGAAGTTCAGGCTTTACTATTCTGTATGTGCTGTGTGAACAGTAAGCATTCCCATGCATAAACCTCTTGGATACATTTTTTGCACTCTTTATAAATAGGGATTTGCTGTCCTGTTTGTAATGTTTGAACTGTTCATAAACACAGATGTGTGGAATGAGCAATACCAAGAAATATTGTCCCCAATAGTTTATTTAAAGAAATATTTGTTTTACTGCCTGTGACCTGACCACAGTCACCTTAATTAAAATTTTACACTATCTTCCAAACAAGATCTCTCAGAGTGAAAGATTCCAATTATGTACTTATTATTGAAAAAAAAGACCAGGTCTGTGCACAATGAATTAATTACTGTCAAATGCCTTGTTTTAAATCAGAAGATGTGAGTCAAAAGCCGATGGCAATGTAAGCCAAAGTGTGACAGTGTATTGCTTATTGACAACCTTCTGCATTTTATTGCAAAACCTAGGTCTATATACAGAGAACCAGTCTTTCTCCATATCTTCCCAAGAATATATTTAAATGTATTGTTATGGTCGTTATTCAAGTTGTTAGGCCTGACAGTTTTGTTAATCGTTAAATTAGCAAAACGTTACAGTGTGATCTGTCAGACAATCCTAGAGTCATCCGATGTTTCCATGTGAACATTGAGATGTTATCCTTGCACACTTCAGCACTTGACCGTGTACTAACTGTGTTTCAGGAACCTTACCTCATAACAGTAGGTCTATACTCAGGCAAGTGAATATTAACAGGCTTCATTAAGCATGAAGAGACACTGTTGCATGAGCTGTCTAGGCCATTGTTCACTATAAGGTACTCTCTTTCAGGGTGACAGTCTACAACAGGACTTGCAGAGTCTGCTGTGGGAGAGGAAAACCACGAGGGGGTCTAGTGAGAACAGGCTCCAGTCTTAAACAAAATGCTGTCTGTTGCAGGATAGCAACAAGTTACACCAATGTGCGGGACACTGTGACAGAGACTGGGTGGGAGATTCAGATTGTGCGTCTTACTGCTTTGGAGATTCTGAAGCTGTTCCTTTATTGGGTCCATATGGTATTATCATAGTCGGTAAAGCTTAAGCCAAACACAGGACTAACCATTTCAGAGCTTTATACCTTCAGACAATATCTCTCCCCAAGCACTTTTCCCGATTGTGAATGTTTATAAATTAATGTAGATGGCGGTGAGGCAATGGCCAAATGGTATTGTTGCTAAAACTCAGCTCATGTTCAGGGACCTGGGTCTGAATTCTGCCATGGCAGATGGTGGAATTTGAATTCAATTTTTAAAAGATCTGGAAATAAGAATCTATTGATGACCATGAAACTATAGTCAATTCTCAAAAAAGCCCAGCTGGTTCAGAGCAGGAAATTTGCCATTCTCTCCTGGTCTGGCCTACATATTCTATACTCACAGCAGTGTCAACTCTTCACAAGACTGAAAAATTAAAATCTAATTTTCCTCCACTTTAAAACCTATGTTCTCAAATAATACTGACATATTACGAGCTTTCAAAACATCTCCTGGCAGGAAAAAAAGTGAGAAGGTACATCAAAGGGACATTTTCAATTCTTTTACGATTTCCACTTAACACCATTTCTATTTTACTTATATAGACTTCACTTTGACAATGATTTAGAGGAGCCAGTGTTGGACTGGAGTGGACAAAGTTAAAAATCACACAACACCTGGTTCTCATCCAACAGATTTATTTGGAAGTATTAGCTTTCAGAGTGCTGCTCCTTTATCAGGTGGTTGTGGAGCATAAGATCATAAGACACAGAATTTACAGCAAAAGATTATAATGTCACACAACTGAAATGATATATTGAACAAACCTGGATTTTTGTTAAATCTTTCATCTTTTAGAATGGGTTGCAGGTTTCAGTTCATTAATATGTAAATCCCACAACTTCAGTCACCTTCTTGAGATAACGTAAGGTTTTATAATAAAAGGTGACATCTCAGCTCAGACAATGCATTAAAGATGTGAGGTTAGAGTCTGTCTCTATCCCAATCTTGGGTCAGACTGGTTCGATTTCCAAATGGAATTTACAAAATATTACATGGATTGACTGCCTGCAGATTGTGCATTTTTTAAGCACAATAGAATGTACCTGCAAATATAATTCTACAAATACAAATTCACCCCATTGACTTATGTGTGTGTGCATATGAGTGTGTGCGTGTGAGTGTGAGTGCACATGAGAGATCATGTGCTTAAGTATGCGAAAGCTTGGTAAAGTGTGTGTGTGTGTGTGAGAGAGATGGAGTATAAGCCTGTGAGAGGGTGTGTGTATGGGTGTGAGTGTGGGGGATGTATGTGTCTGTGTATGTGAGAGAGCTTGTGTATGAGAGAGGGTCTGCATGAGTGTGAGAGTGTGTGCGTGTCTGTGTGTGTGCACACGCTTGCTTGTGTAAGTGTGAGTGTATAGTGCAGTGGGGTCACCTGTAGTGTGACATGAACCCAAGGTCCCCGTTGAGGCCATCGCCATGGGGACCGAACTTGGCTATCAGCCTCTGCTCGGCCACTTTGTGTTGTTGCCAGCGCTCCGAAAGCTAGTACTGCCAATTAAACCTGTTGGACTATAACCTGGTGTTGTGTGATCTTTAACATTGTCCACCCCAGTCCAACACTGGCTCCTCCACATCTTTCCTGAGAAAGTGAATGAATTGTCCATATAACTAAGTCTCTACAGATATACTGGATATATATGTACATATTTTATATATATATATATATGTACATTCAAAATGTTGTAACACCAATACCAAACTCATTTCTTTTCCCATTGTTGAATATTTCTGCTGACAAAAGAATAATTTGCAACAACACCAGAATTACTGGCATCTACGGCCAGTTGAAATGGCTTAATAAATTAGCTGCTGCTAAAGCTGATGCAGTAGTGATTACAGTGTTCTGGTTGTCAAACGCACTCTGAGACCAGTAAGTTCACTAAAATGTCTAGTCTTTCTTTCACAAGCTGGTTAGGGTAGCTACTACTTCCTCCAAGCCATCAGACTCCTTAACACTATATGATCGGACTCTTTTCCATCTGAAATTCTTTGCACAACTTCAATTGCTGCTAGAACAATGTCTATTAATTATCATTCTTTTATTACACTGTAACTTGCGTGTTTTGCACTTCTTGTGTACTTTATGCAACCCTGTGTATGATTATGCTGTGCATATAACACCGTGGTCCTGGAGGAACGCTGTCTCGTTTTTTACTGTATCAGTGTATATGGTAGAAATGATAAATAAAATCTACTCTCCCTCTCTCTCTACTGGCTGAAAATTAGAACAAAGTTTTGCTATACTCTATTCACGTACAGACACCCCGCTGTCTTTTATTTCCTCTTTGGAACTGGAAAATCCACAGCATTCCTTACATTCATTTCTTTGGGTGCCACTTGGTTTTGTCCCACAGTGAAAAAACAATTTCACTTTCGGCCAAGCTTATGACAAAATTGGTAAGCAATTAAACAATTCATTCAAGAATTGTAAATGCTCTCACCTCCTGTCAGTACACTAATCCAGAAGGACTGAATCCGGTGGAATCACTTGGAATATTTCTAATGGCAAAGAGGAAAAAGGAAGGCATTCCTGACAAGAAGTTAAGTTTGATGCTATATTCCCAATGGTCCTTGAGATTGTGAAAAGTCAAGCTGAAGATATCAACTGTTTTATTTCCAAACCATACACTATATCTTTGAATATTTGTAACATGAAAGTTGAACCTTTATTGCAATTTAATTATCTACAGCCTCAATAGTCATATAACTTTCTTCTTCTGTTAGACTTTATCTGCTTGGGTTTCTAACCTGCCTGTTTATCAGGTTAATTCTGGCTCCATGCCATTCCCAGGTATAAAGCCTCATTTTAAATTGCTTTTATGCCCTTTGATTTCCCTTACTGTAGCACTACCTTGTGTTGCCCACTCTGTATTAGCTGTAAGTTCTTTTCTTCACTTCTCACTATCCCAATCGGGAAATCTGTCCCTTTTGTTAATGTCTTCCCTTGGCCACCAGAGATTTTTACTTCACTCACAGATCCTCTGATGTCCAGATCACCAGTGCCTGATGTAATCTGGAACTTAGTGAGAGGTCAGTACTCAGCTCCAGGGAGATCTGCGCTCTCTCTTGCTGCAATGTGTCTCTTGTCAGGTCTGAAATGCTCTTACAATTGACTGGAGACCCTGCCTTGTTGAATATTACCACAAGGTTAAAGTTGAGCTCTCCCAGCTTCCATGTGTCTGAACGTGCAGCTTCTTAAATCTGTGTTTGAAGATATCACTAGACTGTTACTGTTCCCACAGTGTAGGAGGCAGCTAAATGGAGCCCATCAGGTGCCACCATGACAACTGAGCAATCTATACCCTGCTCATCAAGTTGTTTCCATGACGATGAGTCCAACTCCTTCAAAGATTCTAAGCTGTTCCCTCACCAACTTTGTCGGACATCATTATTGTGGGAGGTGTTTCAGGCACTCTTCAGCATTAACCCTTTCAGATCTTATACAACACATACAAGGGATGGTATGAAAGATCATCCCCAGAACCTGACAGACTCAAGTCCCACTTTCACATGATTTTATTTTTATTCACACATGGGTCATGGGTGGCACTGGCTGGGTCAACATTGGTTGCCTGTCCCTAGGTGAGCTGGCAAAGATGGGGATGAGCTGTCTTCTTGACAAACTGCATTCCATGTGTTGTAGGTGGATCCATAATGCCATTAGGGAGGGAGCTCTAGAATTTTGAGCCAATGACATTGAAGGAATGATGATTTATTTCCAAGTCAGGCTGGTGAGTGGCTTGGAGAGGAATTTGCAAGGGGTGCTGTTCCCATGCATCTGCTGCCCTTGTTCTTCTAGATGGAAGTGTTTGTGGATTTGGAAGGTACTGTCTAAAGAACCTTGTGAATTCCTTATGTCACTATGACATTGGTCTTTGCACACATAATCAGTAGTTAATCTTAGAGTAAAGGTATAATTAACCCTTTACTGCACACCTTACTAGAGTAACTCTGCCTTATTATCACCCAAACCAGGCAAAGTTAATCTCCAACCCAAAGGAAGAACATGCAAGAAATGAATAACAATGTGCAGAGTCACACTGACACTGGTGCGGCTGCACCTGGAGTATTGCGTACAGCTCTGGTCACCACATTATAGGAAGGATGTGGAAGCTTTGGAAAGGATTCAGAGGAGATTTACTGGGATGTTGCCTGGTATGGAGGGAAGGTCTTACAAGGAGAGGCTGAGGGAACTGAGGCTGTTTTCGTTGGAGAGAAGAAGGTTGAGAGGCGATTTAGTCGAGATGTATAAGATAATCAGAGGGTTAGATAGAGTGGACAGTGAAAGCCTTTTTACTTGGATGCTAACATGAGGGGATATAGCTTTAAATTTAGGGGTGATAGATTTAGGACAGATATCAGGGGTAGGTTCTTTACTCAGAGAGTAGTAGGGGCATGGAACAGCCTGCCTGCAACAGTAGTAGACTCGCCAATGTTAAGGGCATTTAATGGGCATTGGACATATATATGGATAATAATGGAACTGTGTATATTAGATGGTCATCAAATTATTTTCATAGGTCAGTGCAACACCAAGGGCCAAAGGGCCTGTACTGCGCTGTAACGTTCTATGTTCTCTGATCTTATCATAGCAATACAGCAAACCCTATGATGCTGGAAGCTGTGATCTCATTCATTTGTGCCAGATCCTGGATATCCCAGGGTATAATGCATATATCTCAGGGTATGATGCATATATAACAGGGTATAATGCATATATCCCAGGGTATGATGCATATATAACAGGGTATAATGCATATATCCCAGGGTATGATGCATATATCCCAAGGTATGATGCATATATAACAGGGCAGCTTTCCACCACTTATGGAGCAGTATACTAGAGATAAAAGTCATTAGCTTGTCCAAATACATCAGATGAACTCAGTATAGTCCAGGATGTGCTGGCAATGATTTGAATGAAGTTCCGAATCCATGTTGTCCTGATGAGGAGCTTCCTTGTCAGGTGGTAGTGAATGCAGGGAGTGTAGGTTACAATTCTGTGTGCCCATCTCTCCTGTCCCACGTTACATGGCAATGAAGACAAGATAGAGGAATGAAAGGAAACTGAAAATACTTCATTAAATGTCAAAAAGGAAAACATATGTCAGTTTTTCTACACTTATATATGATCACAAGAATAAAAGGAGGCCTTTCAGTCCCTTACATCTGTTCAGCCATTCTATTAAATATTAGCTGATCTTTATTTGCTGTTACTATAACTTTATATGCTCTGATTCAATGCATTTCACTTTATATAACCCTGATCCTCCACACTCACTTATCCAGAATGTCACTTAATTTATAAATGTCTATAAAATACACAATAACTGCTCTCAAAGCAACATAATAAAACCAATGGTAGATTGGAAAGCTGGAATTAATATATGCGCGATGATTTTACGCCCTGTTTATTAAAGAACATTGGGCCACAAATGAATTTACTTTGCATGAGAATGTTGGATGTAAAATCCTATCTGGCTTTTGTTCCATTTATTCACAGAAGCATGAAGCAATTATTTTGTGTTTCACTCGTTAACATTGTGACATGGAAACAAAATGGAATAATTCATGACAAAATACCTTAGCTTCCTGAATTTTTATTATCTGCTCTTCAACCCACTCCCCACTTGGCTCTGTTTGTGAGCCAGTGAGAGTTTGGTGATTTATTGGTAATGGCTTAACATGGAAAATACAAGAAGGGCATTTCGCCCTCTCTGCATTCATTACAATCATGGCTGAGCATCCATGTCATTAGCCTGTTCCCACTTTTCCCCCACAGTCTTTGATCCCTAGCCCCAAGTGCTATCTTCAACTCTTTCTTGAAATTGTACAATGTTTTGACCTTCTCTCTCTCTCTCCCTCTCTGGCGCTCGCTCTCTCTGGCGCTCTCTCTCTCTCTCTCTCTGGCGCTCTCTCTCTCTCTCTCTGGCGCTCTCTGGCACTCTCTCTCTCTCTCTCTCTCTCTGGCGCTCTCTCTCTCTCTGGCGCTCTCTCTCTCTCTCTGGCGCTCTCTGGCACTCTCTCTCTCTCTGGCACTCTCTCTCTCTCTGGCGCTCTCTCTCTCTCTGGCGCTCTCTCTCTCTCTCTGGCGCTCTCTGGCACTCTCTCTCTCTCTCTCTCTCTGGCGCTCTCTCTCTCTCTCTCTCTGGCGCTCTCTCTCTATCTCTCTCTCTCTCTCTGGCGCTCTCTCTCTCTCTCTCTCTCTCTGGCACTCTCTCTCTCTCTCTGGCGCTCTCTCTCTCTCTCTCTCTCTGGCACTCTCTCTCTCTCTCTCTCTCTGGCGCTCTCTCTCTCTATCTCTCTCTCTCTCTCTGGCGCTCTCTCTCTCTCTCTCTCTCTCTCTGTGGCGCTCTCTGATTGTAATTCCACAGGCTCACCACAATACTCATCATCTCGGTCCTAAATATCTCTCACTTTCTAGAGTGAAGCTCAAGGTTAGTCATTTGGTAAACACTTCAATTGAATAGAAAAGCACTTTATAATCATTTAAAGTCAAGTGTGAAACTTACAAACACCTTTCATTTCCGATTCCTGTGCAGCTCCATCGAGGCAGTTTTATTCCGTGAACTCCCCAATTGTTCAGCATTCCTCTCCCTTCTCAATCCACAATCTCTGTAAACCCAGGTTTGGTGCCACTTATTACCTGATTGGCCTAGTCTTCTCTCATATTCCAGTGTTTTGAAGAAGGGCCACTGGACCCAAAATGTAAACTCTGATTTCTCTCCACAGATGATACCAGACTTGCTGGGTTTTTCCAGCAATTTGTGTTTTTGTGTCTGATTTCCAACTTCCACAGTTCTTTCAGCCTTCCACATAGTAATGTTTGTCACTGTAGTGATGAGAACAATGGCCAGAAAGATCTCATTGGCTATGAGATCCCTGATTGGGGGTTCTTGACTTGTGTCAATTGGGAGCTCTGTCAAGCAGATTTAAACAGGAGATTCTGAAGGTCTCCTCAGTATAAGGACTGGCTCTGAGCTGGCTGGTCACAGGCAGTGTACTGTGTACATATAAATAAAGGGTGACTCAGTGACAGGATACCAGCCTCTGGGGAGTTATTACAGCCACCAGGTGCTAGCTGGTCTATGTCATGGTTTTCCGTATCAATGGGCATGTGATTTTGATCATTTGCAGCTGTAATATATTGGCATTTGCCCCCGTGTCAATCTTTGCCAGTAACAAAAGTATTTAACGCTCTCTGACACTGTTATGAGCAAACCCATTAAGGGCTGTCAAATGCACTTCCATGTGGTATAAGACTGTAGACAATGTGTTTCACGCACACATGCTGAACTTACTGACTGACTGTCGAAACATGACAGGCCTCAGCCGTGTGATGTCATCACCATGTTACCACCAACAAATCCACCATCAGTAACTGATTAACTCAGTGGGTTGGTCTAAAACAATGAAACACATCATTAAGTAGACATTACAGCAAATTAACGGATGTCCTCTAGCAGACATCGGGGACCATAGGTTTAATCTGATTGGTAAACAAATTGGAGGGGATATGAAGAGAAACCTGTACATCTGGAGGCTGGTAGGTGTCTGGAATTTGTTGCCTCCTTTGGAGTTGAAGTAGAAACCCTCAAATCATTTGAAAGGAACCGGGAGCTGCCCCTGAAACGCAGGAATTTACAAGGTGACAGACCAGGGGCTGCAGTGGGAACAGACTGGATGCCTGACACAGACATGATGGACTGAATGGCCTATTCCTGCACTGTAACTTCTCCATGATCCCATTACTGAGTGTATGCCTTATAAACCACAACAGGCTGACAGCATAAAGCAGAGCTGTAAACAGTGTGTACGTGCCACATGCTGCCTTTAAAAGCGAGCTCTGTTAAAAACAAGATACACATACAAGTCTGATTCTTGTCTAATGAGGAGTTCATCTGGTTTTGGAGACAGGCAAGAATGTGGCCACCAACAGATCAGCCATGATCTTATTAAATAGAATCATAGATTCCCTACAGTGTGGAAACAGGCCCTTTGGCTCAACAAATCCACACTAACCCTCCGAAGAGTAACCCACCCAGACCCATTCTCCCCACCCTATTACTCTACATTAACCCCTGACTAATGCACCACACCTACACATCTCTGAACACTATGGGCAATTTAGCATGGCCAATCCACCCTAATCTGCATATCTTTGGACTGTAGGGAGGAAACCGAAGCACCCGGATGAAACCCATACAGACAAGGGAGGGGGGGAGAAATGGAAAAATGTGCAAACTTGACACAGACAGTTGTATCCAGTTCCATGGTGCAGTGAGGCAGCAGTGCTAGCCACTGTGCCACTCCTGAGCCACTGTAGGGTTTGGGGTTGCGCGATGGTGGGGGAGGAGGGTGGGAGGGAGGTGTATTCCAGCAAAATAAGGCCCACTGACTCTCCCACTACACCCCCTGCCAAAATGGGCAGGAGGTTCAGTCCTCGGGGTGACTCACAGCAACGTTACCAGCAGATGTCAGTTGTTGGGAGCACTGGTGCCCCCACAGGTGCCTCAGCAAGTTGCAGGAAAATGTGAACATCCACCCACACTCGGGGCAGGAGAACAGCTTCCCCCCGTCGGTGAGTCTCCAGGGCAGATGGGGCATGGAAGACTTTCCCGCAGTGACCACACTTCCACGATTTCTCCACAGACGGGATTCCTCAAGTCTTTCCATGGCCAAAGCTTCAGCTGCACACAAACACATGCAGAGCTCCTCTCCTCCATGAATCCCTCTTTCCAGGCCCTATAACTGTTTCAGGCTCCATGCTCAGTGCGCTGTAACAGGACGGCCTCTCATCCAGTCCCACTGATGCTGAAAATATACTGAAACAAGAACCAAAAAGGCTTTGCTCCTTCTCACAGAATCACAGGTGAAAATTGTTGCAGTCCTGATGGATTGAGTGACTGTCAGACATTGACATGAAAGTGGGGACTGTAGGTGCTGGAGAGTCAGAGTCGAAAAGTGCAGTGCTGATAAAGTACAGCAGCTCGCGCAACATCTGAGGAGCAGGAAAGTCAATGTTTCGGGCATAAGCCCTTCATTTGTTGATTTTGAAACTTGTGTCTTCAGGCCTTCAAATACTAGATGTTCAACAGAACTTTAGTATCTGTGTCTCTGCTTAACAATTTCAATGCATTGGGCCAATTCACAGGAAGAACCTATTCTCAAACAGAGTCCATGTCCTACACAAAACAGATTCCCTCTGATATCACTCTGCCTTACCTTCTTACATGCTCAGGGCTGGATTTTAAAATGTGTGTAGTGTTTATCACTTCCAGATTCAGTGACCTGTACAAAAGAGAAATGTTGCTCGCACCAATACTTACCCTCCCTCTCTCCCCATGTCAGTGTTCGGGCAGGGCCAGTCTAAGGAGGGAGAGACTGGTGAGGGTGGATCCTGACCCTACCTCTTCCTGAAGATCCCTAAGGGTCTATTGTTGCTGTTCCCCATCTCCTGAACTAGGCAATTTCCAGGTGTATTTGTCACAGATATCATTATGAGTCTAGCAAAAGAAACACCTCACAAAACTAAACCACCTGGCCAACAGAAGCCAGGTAAAACTCCCAATATTTGGAATGAATTCCTTCACATCCAAGATCCTATCCTGTTGATTCAAAAAGAATTGCTTCCTTCACATGCTGACCACATTCAAACAAAAAAAAACACAACAAGAAGCAACTCCCTGGAACAAGAGTGTTTTTGTTTCTTTTTGATGGTAAATCACTTTATCCCAAGAGAGATGGGGTCACATGGGTTCACCAGAGCCTCTCCTCTGTAAATCTCATTAAGCAGATTCAACATTTGAGAATCCCATGATTCTCTTCCACAGTAATAAATTATCATTACTAATGAAGCATTGCACTAAAATAAATTAGAAAATCCGATTCAACTGAAATATTCTCTACTCCAGAAATGCATAAAGCCCCCTAACACTCTTTAATACAAAATACAGACCAATGTTTTTCTCAAATGTCAGAAATTACTTAGCCTACACATTTATCAACCTCAGCAAATGTTATGTTTCTCTTGTTGAAGTGTCAAGGACAGATTAATATAAACGAAAGCCCTGATTTAGTCTGTGTTCCCAAAAGGACAGATAGGAAGTGCCCTGTATTCTTGATGGATGTGGGTTTGTCTCTTTCACTCACTCTCACCAGCTGCAAGCTTCAACATTGAAGCATTAATCTCCATTTGCCTTGTCAATTCTCCACCCTCGACTGTATAACCTGCACTGATTTTAACGGCCATGTTTAACAGGAAACATTTTGCAGCAATGACTGTATACTCCTCGTTTCTCTGTTCAACTCATATTCGGGAAACCGAGGTAAAGTGCTATCGTCGGTTACTATTGGATACTTAAATCTCTCAGCAAGTTGTCAAGGATACTATTCACTTGAGTCAAAAAGCCACTGCAGACACTAAACTGTCTGAATAAAGCAAATAGACATTGATTCGATGGAAATATTGCTTCAGCAGTGTGTTGTAGATGGACACAAGGATGAAAAGATAATTTATGCAAATCACAAAACACCATTCGCTGTTCTAAATTACCAACCAGATCCTACTGACAAATGGGCTGAGAATCTGCTCAAACAGAGGAATAATCATATTTAATCCTGCACATTCATCTCAATGGGTCATAATTTCAATGGAAATATAAGATTAAGTTTTATTCAGCAATTTTCTGCAGGATGTTGATAATTAAAAGATCCATGAATTAGTTTAAATGATTATTCTTCTTCAAGTCCATGTAAGATGCAACAGAAGCTTATTTGAAAAGAAATCTCTCCACAAACAGAAAGTTCCCTTTGCTTCTGTCTCCCTGTAAGTGCTGGGGCAATATCAGTGATCTCTGGGCTCACAGCATGAACAGTTCCTGCCAACACCAACCCCAGACACAAATCCTGATCTCCAATACAATTCAATCATTCCTTCACACCCATTGAAAATGACAAGTACCTAAAAGGTCACTGAGAATAGGATTGGATTTTAGTAACACTGTCCCTTGGGGAACAAATACTGATCACCTCAACTGACACAAGGGATCACCATTACCCAGCCTGGTGATCACAACAATGCCAGGTAGTTATGAGTGAAATGTAGATTTAATTTCTTGCCTTGTACTCTTTATCTTTTTGATATGGTTGGAATCCTCCAAGTGCACAGCCTCTACCACACCTTGGCCTTCAGCTAATGTACAAGAACAGTAGGCGTAGGGAGACAAGTGGGACATTAACCTTCACTTCAAAGTGAATGAGGATAAAAATAATGAGGTTTTTGCTAAAACTATAAGTACTCGTCAGAATACTGAATACTGTCAACAGTTTGATCTCCTTATCTAAGGAAAGATGTACTGGCATTGGAGGTGCCCCTTCGAAGATTCACTTGACTGATACCAAGTATAGAGGGACTGTCTTATGGAGCAGAGGTTTAGTAGGTTGGGCTTGAACTCACTGGAATTTAGACGAATGAGAAACATACCAGATTTTTAGGAAACTTGACAAGGAAGGTACAGGAAGGTCGTGGGGGAGTCTAGTACCAGAGGATACAATCTCAGAATCGGGGTCATACATTTAAGACAGCGACAAGGAGAAATATCTGCTCTCAGAAAGGAGTGAATCTGTGGAAATCTTTATCAGAGTATATTCAAGGCTGAGATAGACAGATTTTTAATCAGAAAGGAGATCAGGATGTACAGGGAAAAGGCAGTAAAGCCAATTTGAGGATTATCAGATCAGCAGTGATCTCATTGAATGGCAGAGTGGACTTTATGGACTGAATAGTCTACATCTGCTCCCACATTTTATTTTCAAACGTGGGATGAGAATATCACTGGCTAGGCCAGCATTTATTGCCCAAAGGGCAGTTAAGAGTTAATAACATTGCTGTGGGTGTGGAGTCACATTTGGCCAGACCAGGTAAGGATGGCACTTTCCTTCCCTAAAGAACCAGATGGATTTTCCCCTAACAATAGTCAGCATTAGGTTCTTAATTCCACATTTTTATTGAATTCAAATTCCACCATCTGCCATATTGGGATTTGAACCCGGACCCCTGTGACATTATCTAGATCTCTGGATTAACAGTCCGGCGATAATACCACAAAGTCATCACCTCCCCTTATGGTGATTAGATTAGATTAGATTAGATTACTTACAGTGTGGAAACAGGCCCTTCGGCCCAACAAGTCCACACCGACCCGCCAAAGCGCAACCCACCCAGACCCATTCCCTACATTTATCTCTTCACCTAACACTACAGCCAATTCACCTGACCTGCACATTTTTGGACTGAGGGAGGAAACCGGAGCACCCAGAGGAAACTCACGCAGACACAGGGAGAATGTGCAAACTCCACACAGAGAGTCGCCTGAAGTGGGAATTGAACCCGGGTCTCTGGCGCTGTGAGGCAACAGTGCTAACCACTGAGCCACCACGCCCCTGGTGGGTGCTGCCTTCTGGGACCACTACAGACCATTCGGTCCAGGGAGACCCACAGTGTTTTGAAAAAGGGAGAACGTGCTTGACTAATTTATTGAAATTATTTGAGGAAGTGATAAGCAACATGGGTAAAGGGGGAACTGTACTTAGATTTCCAAGGTGCAACTTTAAATGTTACTGGGGAACAAAGAGCTCGTAGCGAAGGGGTAATGCAGAGGTAGGAGATGTGGGAGCTACATTTAATGATACAAAGATAGGTAGAAAGAACAGTAGAAGCTGTAACTCAGAGACAAAAATAGAAATTGCTGGAAAAGCTCATCAGGATGGGCAGCATTTGTGGAGAGATATTAGAATTAAGGTTTCAGGTCAAGTGACCCTTTCTCAGAACTGACAGTAGTGTGAAAAATATTGGTTTATATGCAGAAGATAGGGTTGGGGGGGGGGGTGAGGTAAGGAGTAAAAGATGGATAGGGGTAGAGCCCAAAGAGAGAGAAGAGCAGTTAAACAGATAAAGGACTGGGTAATGATCTAGATAGGAGGGTAAATACCTGTCAATGGGGACTGTTAGTGGCTACCAATGGATTGTGTGTAATAGCAGAGTCGAGAGTGTGGTGCTGGAAAAGCACAGCAGGTCAGGCAGCATCTGTGGAGCAGGAGAATCGACACTTCAGGCCAGAGCACTTCATCAGGAATGAAGGCTCTTGCTCGAAATGTCGATTCTCCTGCTCCTTGGGTGCTGCCTGACCTGCTGTGTTTTTCCAGAAACACACTCTCGACTCTGATCTCCAGCATCTGCAGACCTCACTTTCTCCTGGTGTATAATAGCAAACCATGTGGTAACAAAGCCTGATTGTAGGGGGTTGAGGTAAGGATATGGGACAACTCAAGACCTAAAGCTTTTGAACTTTATGTTGAGACCCGAAGGCTGCAGTGTCCCCAAGTGGAAAATGAAATGCTGTTCTTCCAGCTTGCACTGAGCTTCACTGGAGCACTGCAGCAAGCCTGAGACAGAGATGTTGGCCAGGGAACAGGGTGGGGTGGGGCGTTAAAGTGGTTGGCAACTGGAAGTTCAGGAGCCACCAAACAAGGAGCAACATCTGAATTAAATGTTGGGTAAGGATACTGCCTGTGACAACTAGCAATATTTATGTTTTTCTCTGCTGCCTCAACATTACCACTGATCGAGCTGGTCGGGTCCTAAAGGACATAGCTGCTAGACTGGGTCTGCAGCAGGTGGTGAGGGAACCAGCAAGAGGGGAAAAGCATACCTGACCCCCATCCTTACCAATCTGCCATCTGCAGATATATCTGTCCATGACAGTATCAGTAAGAGTGACCACCGCACAGTCCTAATGAAGACAAAGTCCTGCCTTCACATTGAGAATAAGCTCCATCATGTTATGTCACACTATCACCGTGCTCAATGGGACAGACTTTGAACAGATCGAGCAACTCAAGACAGGGCATCCATGAGGCACTGTGGGCCATCAACAGCAGGAGAACTGTACTCCAGCACAATCTGTAACCTCATGGCCTGGCATATCCCCTACTCAACCATTACCATCAACCCTGGAGAGTGCAGGAGGGCATGCCAGGTGCAGCACCAGGCACTCCTGAAAATGAGGTGTCAACCTGGTGAAGCCCCAAACAGTATTACTTGCCAAACAGCATAAACAGCAAGTGGTTGACTGAGGTGAGTGATCTATGGACCAGATCTAAGCTCAGCAGTCCTCCCACATTCAGTCGTGAATGGTAGTGGATACCTCACTGGAGGAGGAGGCTCCACAAATATTCCCATCCTCAATGATGGAGGAGCCCAGCACATCAGTGTAAAAGATAAGACTGAAGCTTTCACAGTGATCGTCAGCCACAAGTGCCAAGTTGATGATCCATCTCAACCTCCTCCAGTGGTCCCCAGCATCACAGAGACCAGGCTTCAGCCAATTTGATTCACTCCATGTGATATCAAGAAACAGGTGGAGATACTGGATATTGCAAAGACTGTGGGCCTGGACAATATTCCAACAAAAATTCTGAAGATTGAAACAAATGAATAAAAATAAAAACTGTTCCTGTAATGAGTGAATCTCTACCCTCACACCATGTCATAGAGTCATAGAGATGTACAGCATGGAAACAGACCCTTCGGTCCAACCCGTCCATGCTGACCAGATATCCCAACCCAATCTAGTCCCACCTGCCAGCACCCGGCCCATATCCCTCCAAACCCTTCCTATTCATATACCCATCCAAATGCCTCTTAAATGTTGCAATTGAAGATTTTTCCTCCATTAGTGGGTATTCCCTTGGGGACAGAGTGTGCTGATTCACCTCACTCATCACCTTCTACCATTCCCTTCACAGTATGTGACTCTGACCCCATGTGAACACATGGCCCCTCTCCTTCTCCTGACCTGCATCACTGAAGCCTCCAGCACTACCTCTGAGAAACAGAGAGATGGCTCTCTGGCCTGTTGCTCCATTACCAACGTTCTTCCTTCTCTCAAACTCTTCCTGAGCCAGCTGGAGCCTGACTGAACCTGCCCTTTAAGAGGGCAGCACCTTTAACAGGTCTATCACCTGTTGCATTGGGCTGCTGGGTCCCTTACTGAGCATGTGACCAATCAGCAGCAAAGTCCTGCTTGACTGTGGGCTGGACTCATGAACCTTGGGAAAGACCCGTCCCTGAAGTGATCAGGGAAATATCTGAGTGTGACCAGGAGGGAGATATACTGTTCCTGCATTCAAAATGAATCCTTTTGAAAAATATATTATTTTCTCATTTGAATTTATATTTACAGTAATAGGGTTGGCAGATGTGATGTAACAAAAAGCCAAGTACACACTGCAAGTTGGGAAAATAAACTTGAAACCTGAATTTTCAAACAGTTTCACGTAAACCACTTGATCACTTTTCGGGATGGGGGCTAACTAAGTTAATCACCTGATGAATACAACAAAACTCGGCTTTTAAAAGCCAACAGTCAGTTAAATTTGAAAGATTATCAAGGCTAAAGCTGTGTTGGCAAGTAAACCGAACCAATCATTTAGTTCAAGTAACAAATTCCTGCAGATGCTGGAGTCTGTACTGAAAACAACAAATGCTGGAGATCACAGCAGGCCAGCCAGTATCCATGGGGAGAGAGCGGGCTGGCATTTCGAGACTAGTTGACTCTTCATCGGAGCTGATGTGAGCATTCTCTCTCTCTCCATGGATGCAGCCTGAGCCATTGTTATTTCCAGCATTTGTTGTTTTTTTATTCAGTTCAAGTGTTTGCTTTGCTGATGTGGACAAGTCTGATGTAACGGAGATCCCAGACCCACAGATGTATACCTTCCAGCCAGAGTCAGTCTAGAGTATTTCACCCCCTATTACAAACAATGGCGAGGTCAGTTGTAACCAATTAGATTCATTGCATTGCTTTCAGAAATGAGGAGTTTTTCTTATGAAGATATATTGAGGCTGATACTGTATGGAGTTTAGAAGGATAGGAGATCTAATTGATGTGTATAAGATGCTAAAGAATATTGATAAAGTTGATGTAACGATGATGATTCCCCTTGTGGATAAGAGGTTGTAGATTGAAGATAAAGGATAGCTTCTCTCAAAGGGTCACAAATCTGTGGGATTCACTCCCCCAGGGGGCGGGGGATGCTCAGACATGAATTAAATGTAAAAGGAAATGCACAGATTTGTAATTAATAACAGTTTAAGGGTTTTCCAGTCCGGGAGCAGCAGCAGACACAGCAGAGGTGATGTGGAGACCAGGAGGGTGCCAGGAAGGTAAAGACTTGGTATATGTTTGGGCAGTGGTTAAACCCGAGGGAGTACATGTGTAGCATCTCCCTCCCACCTCCCTCCTCTAACCAGAAGGAAAAGACTCTGTAAGGTAAGGCTTTTATTTCTTATTCTTTTTCATATTTTTAAGTGCATTGTTTGGTTTTAATTAGTTGATATAAAGTTAAGGCTTACAAAGGCAGGGGACCTCAGACCCATGGCATGTGACTCTTGCTTGATGTGGGAGCTCAGGGATGTGTCTGATGTTCCTGACTCTTTCACTTGCAAGATGTGTGTCCAGCTGCAGCTGTTGTTTGACCACATGACGGCTCTGGAGCTGTGGATGGACTCACTGTGGAGCATCCCTAATGCTCAGGAGGTTGTGGATAGCACGTTTAGTGAACTGGTCACACCGCAGGCTAGGATTGCTGAGCGAGACAGTGAATGGGTGACCAAAAGACAGAAAAAGAGTAGGAAGGCAGTGCAGATGTCCCCTGCGGTCATCTCCCTCCAAAACAGGTATACCGTTTTGGATACTGCTGGGGGAGATGGCTCACCAGGGGAGGGCAGCAGTTGTCAAGATCATGGCACGGTGCTGGGCACTGCTGTTCAGAAGGGCGGGAAATAGACTCATAGGGCCATAGTCATAGGGGATTCTATTGTGAGGGGAGTAGATAGGCTGTTCTGTGGCCGAAAATGGGACTCCCGAATGGTATGTTGCCTCCCAGGTGCTTGGGTCAGGGATGTCACCGATCGGCTGCAGAGCATTCTAAAAGGGGAGGGTGAACAGGCAGTTGTCTTGGTGCATATAGGCAACAACGATATAAATAGAAAACGAGATGAGGTCCTGAAAGAAGAATTCAGGGAGCTAGGAGATACGTTAAAGAGGACGACATCAAAGGTAGTGATCTCAGGATTACTACCAGTGCCATGTGCTAACCAGTGTAGAAATGAAAAAATAGGCAGGATGAACACGTGGCTTGAGGGATGGTGTAGGAGGGAGAGGTTCAGATTTGTTGGATATTGGGACAGGTCTTGGGGAAGATGGGACTATTACAAAATGGACGGTCTACATCTGAACCAGACCAGAACCAATGTCCTTGGGGGAGTCTTTGCTACTGCTATTGGGGAGATTTTAAACTAATGTGGCAGGGGACTGGGAACCTGAGACATGTTGAGTAGGCAGCGAGGTGGAGTCTGGAGACTGTAAGAATCATGAAGATAGCATTAATAAAGGGAAGAGTAGGCAGAGAGCAGGTGAGCATGAACGAACTGGTGGCCTGAAATGCTTCTACTTTAATGCAAGGAGTATAGTGTGTAAGGCAGATGAACTTAGAGCTTGGATTGGTGCCTGGGAGTATGACATTATTGCCATCACAGAGACTTGGTTGAAGGAAGGGCATGATGATTGGCAACTAAATGTTCCAGGATATAGATGCTTCAGACAGGACAGGAAGGGAAGTAAAAAGGGGGGGAAGGAGTTGCATTGTTGGTCAGGGATGTTATCACGGCTGTGCTAAAGGAGGACACTATGGAGGGCTTGGATAGTGAGGCATTATGGGTGGAGGTGAGAAATAAGAAGGGTGTAGTTACATTGTTGGGGCTGTATTACAGACCTCCCAACAGTGAGCGTGAGGTAGAAGAACAAATAGGTAAACAGATTATGGAAAAATGTAGAGGCAATAGGGTAGTGGTGATGGGAGATTTTAAATTTCCCAACATTGACTGGGATACACTTAATATCAGAGGTCTGGATGGAGTAGAGTTTGTTAGAAGCATCCAGGAGAGTTTTCTAGAGCAGTATGTCAATAGTCCGATGAGGGAAGGGGCCATATTGGACCTGGTGTTGGGGAATGAGCCAGGACTGGTGATAGAAGTTGCGGTGGGTGTTTCTTTGGGAACAGTGACCACAATTCTATAAGTTTTAGAATACTCGTAGATAAAGAAGAGAGTGGTCCTAAGGGAAGAGTACTAAACTGGGCCAAGGCCAATTATATCAAAATTAGGCAGGAGCTGAGAAATGTGGATTGGACACAGCTATTTGAAGGGAAGTCCACATGTGAGATGTGGGAGGCTTTCAAAGATAGATCAAAGATAGTGCAGGATAGGCATGTCCTGTTGAAGGCAAAGGATAGGAAGGGCAAGATTCGTGAACCGTGGATGACAGGAGAAACTGTACGACTAGCCAAAAGGAAAAGGAAAGTGTACATAAGGTCTAGGCAGCTAAGAACAGAACAGGCCCTGGAGGGATATCGGGAGAGTAGGACGAATCTTAAACGAGGAATCAAGCATGGTAAAAGGGGTCATGAAATAGCTTTAGCAAGCAGAAATAAGGAGACTCCCAAAGCATTTGATTCTTATATAAGAAGCAAGAGGGTAACTAGAGAAAAGATTGGTCCACTAAAAGAAAATGAAGGAAGGTTGTGTGTCGAACCTGAGAGAATGGGTGAGATTCTGAATGATTAATTTAATCAGTGTTCACTGAGGAGACGAACATGATGAATGTTGATGTTAGAGATAGAAGTTTGATTAGTCTGGATCACGTTGGCATAAGTAGGGAGGATGTGTTGGGTAGGCTAGAGGTTATTAGCCAAATCCCAGGACCGGATGGGACCTATCCCAGGTTGCTGAGGGAAGAAGTAACTGTGGCCCTGACAGATACCTTTCTGGCATCCTTAAACACAGGTGAGGTGCCAGAGGACTGGAGGGTTGCTTGTGTTGTCCCCCTGTACAAGAAGGATGGTAGGGATATTCTGGGTAACTACAGACTAGTGAGCCTGACGTCGGTGGTGGGAAAGTTGCTGAAGAAGGTACTGAGGGATAGGATCTATTAATATTTGGAAAAGAATGGGCTTATCAGTGACAAGCAACATGGTTTTGTGCAGGGGAGATTATGCCTTACTAACTTAATAAAGTTCTTTGAGGAAGTGACCAAGTTAATAGATGAAGGAAGGGCTCTTGATGTCATATACATGGACTTTAGTAAGGCATTTGATAAGGTTCCCCTTGTAAACTAATGGAGAAAGTGAAGTCACATGGTGTGCAGGGTGTTCTAGCTAGGTGGGTAAAGAACTGGTTGAGCAACAGGAGACAGAGAGTAGTAGTTGAAGGGAGTTTCTCGAAATGGAGAAAGGTGACCAGTGGTGTTCCAGAGGGTTCAGTGTTGGGGCCACTGTTGTTTGCAAAAGTGGGTACTGCAGATGCTGGAGATCAGAGTCGAGATTAGAGTGGTGCTGGAAAAGCACAGCAGGTCAGGCAGCATCCGAGGAGCAGGAAAATCAACGTTTCAGACAAAAGCCCTTGATCAGGACTGAACCATGAGAGCAATGATCATATTGAATGACAGAGCAGGCTCGAGGGGCTGAATGGCCTCCTCCTGTTCCTGGTTACTATGTAACACCCTAAACTGTCACCCAGCCTAAGGCCATTCATTAAGCATCAACCAGGGATTCCTAGAATGGGATTCTCACTTAAATCATAAATTCTATCTCTTCATAAAATAGAGATTAATAATTAAATGTCCTTTTTTTACTATTTAAGAAAACCTTTTAGTTTCAGTGCCTGGAGTCCAAAGACAAAGAAATAGACAAAGTTCTATTTCTGACATGGATAAACTGATCCAAAATTAGTCAGGAGGCTATCCTCATCATTGTTGAGGAGCTCTCAGCCAAGTTAGTCCCTCACCACCATTTGTGC